>NC_092234.1:42953031-43085531 GCF_036320965.1 Panulirus ornatus | reverse complement strand
ATTATTGTTTATATTATTATCGTGCATGATTGACTTATTGGAGGTAATGGACATACATATGGGCCAAGTTACGGTATATCATAAACAAAAGACAAAAGAACGCTGGTGACTGTAGGAATGAAGTTCAGAGTGCGTACATTGATAAGTTGCGTTTCCCATACGTTAGAATTCCGCTTTTAAATCCAGATCATTTTGTGTTCTCTTACCTTACCTCATCTTTATGGCAAGTCATCAGTATTGTTCAATTGTCCTGTGGCCCAGATAGTTTGCAGATGGATTAATCATGAGCAGAAACCGTACATCCACTCAAATGAGAGTACGAAGTAAAGTGGCCGATAGTATCATTCGTGGCCAATAGTATCATTCACTTGTTTTTTCATGGTTTAACAAGCCAGATCTCCGTGTGAGGGCGTAAAGGATGGTTGTAATTATAGCTACAATATTCCATGACATTTACGAGATGTTAGTTGTTGTTTTGTGTTGTAACATGTAATTACTGTGAGTCGATGAGGGGAGAAAAGATATATAGAGTGGAGCTGGATACGCTACTCTTTCCCAGCTGAACGTACCCACTCCATGTTTGTTTGTGGAATATGATCCTAGTGTCTGTTGTCTCTAGTGCTTTCTAATTTCCATTATGTAGGAGCACATGCACACCAGTGCTTTATGTAACATTGTTACATTTGGTTTTTTTCAGTCTATATAATGTATGCTGAAATGTTGTAACTTCTGTATTGACTTGTAACTCCTCCATTCCTGATGGTTCATTGCTCAAACTCGTTTTTTCATAACTGGTATCTTCCGCAGGCCTGACCCAGAGAAGCACAGGACGGAGTTCGACATCTACCCAGACTTGGGCGTCCCGCTACGCGTCAAGCTCCGCATGCAAATGAATGTCATCTTGGACCGCAGCCAAGCTCTCGAGCGTGCGCGCCACTTCGACGTGTTCCTGCCCATATTCTGGTTCGAAGTTGGGGTCGACTCCTTACCTGGGGAAGTGGTGGGCTTGCTCAAGCTGGCCCAGAACTTGCCTCCCGTGGTGAAGACGACGAGCGTGACCCTGTGTACGGCGCTCACCTTCATCTTCCTCATACTGCTGCTGGCCCAGACGGTGGCCGCCTGGTGTGGCTGGGGTACCGGTACCTCCGCGGCGAGGAAACGCCCTCACACCCCAGACGACCTGCCCCACCACACGCACTACCGCTCCGCTCCTCCCATGTGGGAATATAATGAGCTGCACAAACCCCCGAGGCCAGGGGATTCTCTCGCCTCCTCAACGGGTTTCAAGGATCCGTTCGCCTCGCCGCTACCCCACCCTGGCTTAGACATCCCCATCATTGATGACCATACTCTCCTCCCGCCGTACCGTCGCCACAACCAAGATATCCCCGATGCCCTGCCGCAGCCGGATAGCGACGCAAACAGGACTATGGAAATTGACCTGATACCTCCGCCATATAGCCCCGCCCTACCGCAACGGACGCCATCCACAGTCTCGGTCGAAATTCACACGACGGCCTCTGACGACGAACTCTCCGACCTTCCTCTCGATCCTTCCCTCGCGAAGGCCATACCTCAGGGGCAGTGTCCACCGGAGTACACCGCTGCCCCCGAGCCCCCCGTGACTGACGAGAACGAGGAGGAGCCGGAGAGGGTGACGCCGTCCACGCCGCCCCCAGCGCCGGGCGAGTCGGTCGTAGCTCCGTTGGCGCGATTGGAAGAAGACTCCATAGACAAGGAGGGTGACCTGGGAGCCTCCGATCCCTCCGCATCACCCGAGTGTCCACTGATTTCTCCCAGATCGCCAGCCGTCTCTGACAGGTTGCCACATTCCCCAAGGGCAACATCGCCCCTCGCCACTTCGAGTCACCAAGGATCAGATGATGTTGACGATTCCGGTAACCACGCTCCTCCTCCACCGCCCTTGGAGTCGGCCTTATGAAGCGACGTGGTTTCTAACGATTAAGCCATGTGTGTTGAATGTTATAGAGAGATAACGTTCAGAATTAGGTCTAAAAGGACCTAACCAAGTGCCGAGAAGCGATGTTACCATAATTATTGATTTTCTTCCTACGCACTTTTTGTTTTTTCATCTTATTTCCAATGCTGTGATCTGACACTTCAGCACTTAAGTGTTTGTTGTAGTTTCCTGATGAAATTACTTTTTATAACTTGTAATCATTTCCAAGTGTCTCTTGTCCATGAATATCACCAGATGCATGACTCACACCCATGCTCACACAGTGTCCATTATGAGTTAGTTACTTTCATGTGTAGACCTAGAAATACACAAGCAGGTTTAAGTTATACTTCTTGTCTTCTTCATTCTGAAACTAGGTTAAGCTAGTTTGTTTTTGAATGTAGTTGATTATTGAATATCAGTGTATATATATTGCCTCCTGTTGATTCAGGAATGGAGTTAGGTTGACATATATATGTATGTATATGCCTTAGGAAGGAAGGTATATTTATAATTGGCCTTGTAAACTTTTTTTTTTTTGAAGAATGTGTTGGATTTTATTTATGTGAAATCCCTGACATTGCTTGATCTCTCATTAACTGCATCCACGATTGGCCTTCGTATGGTGTAAACAGTGATGCACAGTGATTCCCAGATTTTGTATCTTTAGAGAGATTAATTGATAAACATTATTGTATTGTCACAATACATAGTTTGTGATTGCTTCTCAAAATTCATAATTATAGACCTCCAAGGGTTGCTCATGACTGAGGACATATATTTTGAGGCATTTACAATGTGCAGTATAATGAAAATTGCTTATTGTTTATGTATCT
This sequence comes from Panulirus ornatus, assembly GCF_036320965.1. Classification (NCBI taxonomy): domain Eukaryota; kingdom Metazoa; phylum Arthropoda; class Malacostraca; order Decapoda; family Palinuridae; genus Panulirus; species Panulirus ornatus. Next base: position 43,082,735 of record NC_092234.1, on the reverse strand, counting down.
TATAGATTTTGACAGTTATTTTACGTGTTTTATCTCTGCTTAATGTGCTGGTATGATTCATGGTATTCCTTAAGTATTTATTGATATAGATTAGTCATAACAGTAATGAGACCTTTTTTTTTCCTGATTGCTCACATCTCCAAACATACGTGTATGTTCCTTTGATGCCCAGTCTTGTGTCTTTCATTATGTTAGTTCATGAGCGGGACGTTCCATGACTTCCAAGCAAATGTTGTTAATATCATTTCTCTCTAGTAACAGTCTGTTTAGCTTAAATGCCCCTGCAACAGTTGTCCCTTGATTGGAATGATGACTTACTAACTGATGATAATCAATCGAGAGTTACAAGCACGTCATTTTTTTTAAACCGCGAATTAACTGATTAATGTGTCCTTACAAGAATCAAAAGTAATTGTAAGTCATAAAGTTTAAAGTAAAAGATGATTACAGGTTACGCTGTGCCAAAAACGTTATGATTGGTAGGCCTGCTGTATCTCGACAACATGAACTATGTAATATGGAGTACTGTATATACGTCATTGTTTTTAGCCCCCCCTTTTTTTTTTACCTATAAGGGTCTGGTCATTGACTAGGCAGTCATACCCGAGGGTCGTAGCGTCGTGTTCAAGGGTCGTACCGTCGTGCCCAAGGGTCGTGCCGTCGTGCTCAAAGGGTAGTGTCGAATGTTTTGCCATTAGGATTTTCATGTTTATGTATTTCCCTGGAATTCTCGTGACAATGAGGGAAATATCATCTCTTGCATCAAGATTTAGTAGCGTAGTCAAGGATTGTAGAAAAGTTAGTTTTTGTACGTAATCAAAGCGTGCTTGTGTGTGTGTGTGGTGTGTGTGTATCTTTTATACTGGAGGTAAGAAATGGTAATATTTGTAGGATTTTTATGAGCAACAGCTAGAAGGAACAGGTATGTTGAGCGTTTAGAATGACTTTGAAGAAATTATGTTGTCTTCTATTGTGTCGTGACTAGGAACTGTCATACGATGGTTGTATATTTTATATTCCATGGATTTCTTAAGAGGTAACATGCCTGCCATTATGATAAGTGCCTTTTGTTCATATCGCTGCCAAAATGATATGAAGTGCATTTCATGAATTTGCCATTTGCTTCGTAGGATTAAGTTGTTGCCACAGTATTAGTAATCGCTATTGTGAATGAAATTTATTGATGACACCTGTCGTGTATCATGTCTGCTGTACGTATATGCTATTGTCTTGTAGCAGTTCTGAATACAGTTCTAGTGACTTCAAAGTCGGCTTTTGTGAATGGCTTGTCGCTGACAAGGTCCAGCTACCGCATTGTATTTTGGAATGTGTTTTGGACGGTGTTTTATTGTGGCATTATTCTACCAGTCAACAGAAAAGGGAAAAGACTGTAGGAGTGTTATCGGGGCTGTGTGACTGTCTTCCAGGAAATTATAATTTTCCATTGCCCAGGTTTACATCTGGTCCTTGATAAGACTTCATCTGGTCCTTCATAAGACCTGCTTGCTGTAGTATGTGATACATTAGTGTATAGCTCTTACTGTTTTGTGTTTTTTTTTACTGAGATGTGCTTTTTACAAGTCATGAATGATAATCTGTTCTGTCCATAGATATACTCTGCTTCTCTAGTGTAAGGAGAGCGAGGAAAGTGAGTGTATTGTAAAACCTTTTGGAAAAAGAAAAAGATAAAGGACTACTTAATTTATGCAATACTGAAATCAAAGCCTTTTAGATTCTTATTGTCCCTAGTGATCTTTCTTGAAGATTGTGACTTAAGAAACCCTTTTTTTTTTTAACTTTATTTCTTGAGCAGTATGATGCAATGTCCAACCAAGGAACACATATCACAAGTTTTTTAAAAGTTCATTTTAACCTTGTGGATGATGATGATGATGATGATGTCTGGATGCTGTATTTTGTAATCACAGTATGTAACTTGGATAAATGTGCCTTTGTCCCATATTGTCTTTAATAAGGACGATGGTTTAAGATATATTTTTTATAACAACTACTGTGTAATGATTATATATTTTTTTTTGTAAATAAACTTTTGCGAATTATTTTTTGGGTTTCATTTTTCTTATGAAGCAGCGATATTTCTGATCATAAAGGAATTTTTTTATTACCCCATCTCCTACATTGTTCTCTAAGCTACTGTATTGGAAGTGTATAAACATGTTGATACACAGTGAACGAAATATTCTGCAATGCTTATAGCAGAAATCTTAACCAGCTAAAACTTGAGCAATAGGTGGGTACAGCTCAACGTCTGAATATATTCAGAGAACGGCATGTTGAATACATTCAGAAAACGGCATGTTGAATACATTCAGAAAACGGCCCGTTGAAAACATTCAGAAAACGGCATGTTGAATACATTCAGAAAACGGCCTGTTGAATACATTCAGAAAACGGCATGTTGAATACATTCAGAAAACGGCATGTCCATTACATATTTCCATTACATATTACCAGTTAACCCACGACATGTCTGTACTTCAATACATTACGGAGAATCCCTCTGAAAATTTGGGATGCGAAAGATTATTTAATCATGTCATCTGTATTTCCACCCACATCTTCATGGTTGTAAGATTATTTTTATGAGAGTAGAGATAACAGTGATAACCCAGACAAATGATGTGTTCATTGTTGTGTTTACAAGATGGAATGTGCCTAACTGAGAATCAGTTTGCGGTACTGGGTTGAGGAAGTTTGAGTGCGACAGAAGTGTAGACAAATTATAGACATTGGGAATAAGAACATGAATTACAGAAATAAAAATTTGATGTATTTCTAAATATAAGTAACTTGTAAAGTTGAAAAGTTTCTTAAATGGTTTTTTGGGGAGGGTCTTATATAAAAGTCAACTATTGTTTTGAGTTTGAAAAGGAATGCATGCAAAATTTTCAGAATTTGTAATCATGTCTTGTCGGGGATGAAGGATGCCACCAAATCTTATGGCCATCCGTGGTGTAGTGGTTATCGTCACTGGTAGATATATTTTTCATCCACGGGCCCGTCTGGGTTCGAATCCTGAGCGCGACAGTTGACCCCCAGCCAACCCAGCTGCTCATCCAACGACGGGGCTGGTCGTATATATATATATATATATATATATATATATATATATAATTTCATACTTGTACGCCGTTTCCCGCGTTAGCGAGGTAGCCCCAGAAACACGAAAATATGGCTGCATTCTCTCTCATCACATTCTCTTGTCGTCATGTGCAATGCACCGAAACCACACACACACTCATACAGCATTTTCAGTTATTTAAAAAAAAAAAGTTAAAGACTCAAGTGTTCACTGCTATGTATTTCACTGACGAAGTTTAAATCTAAAAGAATGAATCCAAAAGAGTTCTGCATAAATGCAAGATATGTAAAGTTGCATGAAGGTAAAAATTACGTAAAAAAAATAGTCGCCTTTGTTTATGTTGAGATAACTTACATATAATTAATCCTTGAAAACAACGGTACGGCTCTTAAGCACGACGGTACGGCTCTCAAACACGACGTCACGGCTCTCAAGCGCGACGGTACGACACTCAAACGACGGTACGGCTTTCAAGCACGACGGTACGGCTCTCAAACACGACGTCACGGCTCTCAAGCGCGACGGTACGACACTCAAACGACGGTACGGCTCTCAAGCGACGGTACGGCTCTCAAGCGCGACGGTACGACTCTCAAACACGACGGTACGACCCTCAAACACGACGGTACGACTTTCAAACACGACGGTACGACCCTCAAACACGACGGTACGGCTTTCAAGCACGAAGGTACGGCCCTTTAGGTATAATGAGCTTGCCTTTTGACTTCATTATAAATGGTACGAGTTAGCTGGTTAACGCCATCATACCCCAAAGGTCGTGTGCATAGAACGAACCCTTGTGGTCAGGGTTGTTATGTGTTCAAATGATGCGTTGAATTCTGTAAGTAGGAAATGGACGACCAAACTCAGGAATTTGATCTGCTCGTTGCCATCTGGTGGTTAAGTCGATGTAACGAGCGATACAGGTGTATTTGGTAACGAGATTTGGAATTTGCATACAGGTGAACATAAGCGAAGACCTACAATAATAAGAGATAAAGGGATTCGCTTTCTAAGATGTAAATATACGAAAAAACATAGTTTTCATACTACGATTGTTTCATATACCCTCACACCAGTTTTCGTGAGGTCAATTACCCGCCAATGTTTCTTTTCTGACCTCGGCAACACTACAATTGACATGACTGTACAGTTGTTGTGTTCCGAACATGAAATATAACCAGGTTGTCAGTGATGCTGCCCTAACTGGACGTCAACCACAACAAAGCAAAGGAGGTGCCCTGGGCGGGGGTCCACAGACCGGCCCTTACTCTCATTTCCTGCAGGACAGCTGGGGTCTGGCCCGCCGCTGCCGCACTAGGCTGGCTGGCTGGACCCCACGCTCGCTCACCACACGAACCTGACCACCACCGCTCAGTGTGACTCACCACGCACACATACTCACCCTCCTCACTAGTGTGACTCATCACTCACCACACACACACTGCTCACTACCGTGGCTCACATACTCACCCTGCTCACTAGTGTGACTCACCACGCACACACACACTCACCCTCCTCACTACCGTGGCTCACCACACACACACACTCACCCTGCTCACTACCGTGGCTCACATACTCACCCTGCTCACTAGTGTGACTCACCACGCACACATACTCACCCTCCTCACTAGTGTGACTCATCACTCACCACACACACTCTGCTCACTACCGTGGCTCACATACTCACCCTGCTCACTAGTGTGACTCACCACGCACACACACTCACCCTCCTCACTACCGTGGCTCACCACACACACACTCACCCTGCTCACTACCGTGGCTCACCACACACACACTCACCCTGCTCACTACCGTGGCTCACATACTCACCCTGCTCACTAGTGTGACTCACCACGCACACACACTCACCCTCCTCACTACCGTGACTCATCACTCACCACACACACTGCTCACTACCGTGGCTCACATACTCACCCTGCTCACTAGTGTGACTCACCACACATACTCTCACCCTGCTCACTAGAGTGACTCACCACACACATACCCTGCTCACTACCGTGGCTCACCACACACACTCACCCTGCTCACTAGTGTGACTCACCACACACACCCTCACCCTGCTCACTACCGTGGCTCACCACACACATACTCACCCTGCTCACTACCGTGACTCACCACACACACTCACCCTGCTCACTAGTGTGACTCACCACGCACACACTCACCCTGCTCACTACCGTGGCTCACCACACACATACTCACCCTGCTCACTACCGTGGCTCACCACACACACTCACCCTCCTCACTACCGTGACTCACCACACACATACTCACCCTGCTCACTACCGTGGCTCACCACACACACTCTCACCCTCCTCACTAGTGTGACTCACCACGCACACACTCACCCTGCTCACTACCGTGGCTCACCACACACACCCTGCTCACTAGTGTGACTCACCACACACACTCACCCTGCTCACTACCGTGGCTCACCACGCACACACTCACCCTGCTCACTACCGTGGCTCACCAGACCATACATACATACATACCCTCTTCCTTCTTGGCATTCACAGTAGATCATATTATACACACTTAGCTATTCATCTCAGTGCAATAATACATCCATTCATGAAGTACTTACCTGCACTTCATTACCGTATTGTATTATCAGGAATATTATGTTATATTTATTCAACATCACTCGACCAGATACTGGCCGTTACCCATACATCGTCAGTGAACACTTAATGGTATCTGTGAGTATATGGTTCGCATATCATTATTTTTGGCTGATTGTGTTTTCACATGACCAATGAAGCGTTACACGTGTTAACTGTGGTCTTATTTATTCATAAAATTCTACAAATTTCATACCAATCGTTAAATACAAACAAGGAACATTTCATGTTAAAATATAAAGTAAATTAGGCACTATCATTAGGGCTGTTAGTTGGCAAAATCAAAACCAATTTTGATCCTTAATTACTCATAAAGCAATAAATAATCTTTATTAATGATAAACAGTTATGATAAACTATGACGTAGACACCAACCTCACAGTAGACACTGTGACGTTGGTGATTCGAGAAATCCCTCATTACTGAACATGCAGCGTAGAGCAATAGCCTGAGTGAGTTGTACACAGATAATAGAGTTGACATTAACCTGTTTGTCATTGTGTTAAATTGGCTCATTCGGCTAATTACAGCGAGGGAGTAACTGAAACAGGTTTCTCTTTCAAGGAACGACCATTGTAAGTGTAGTGAATGACGTAGAAAAGAGTTGAGAGCTAGGCTACGAGCACAATTCATTGCATGTTTTTTTTCCCCTAAAGATAACCATAGATTACAGTAGCTATTCATGTTTTACGTCAGTCATACAGCAAGTACCAGGAGAGTGTGTCATCCCTCATAATGCCACGGGTGAGGAGGATGGTGAGGTTAGCTGGGGGTGAGGAGGGTGGTGAGGTTAGCTAGGGGTGAGGAGGATGGTGAGGTTAGCTGGGGGTGAGGAGGGTGGTGAGGTTAGCTGGGGGTGAGGAGGGTGGTGAGGTTAGCTAGGGGTGAGGAGGTTGGTGAGGTTAGCTGAGGGTGAGGAGGGTGGTAAGGTTAGCTGGGGGTGAGGAGGTTGGTGAGGTTAGCTGGGGGTGAGGAGGTTGGTGAGGTTAGCTGAGGGTGAGGAGGGTGGTGAGGTTAGCTGGGGGTGAGGAGGGTGGTGAGGTTAGCTAGGGGTGAGGAGGTTGGTGAGGTTAGCTAGGGGTGAGGAGGATGGTGAGGTTAGCTGGAGGTGAGGAGGGTGGTGAGGTTAGCTGGGGGTGAGGAGGGTCGTGAGGTTAGCTGGGGGTGAGGAGGGTGGTGAGGTTAGCTGGGGGTGAGGAGGTTGGTGAGGTTAGCTAGGGGTGAGGAGGGTGGTGAGGTTAGCTGGGGGTGAGGAGGGTGGTGAGGTTAGCTGGGGGTGAGGAGGTTGGTGAGGTTAGCTAGGGGTGAGGAGGATGGTGAGGTTAGCTGGGGGTGAGGAGGATGGTGAGGTTAGCTGGGGGTGAGGAGGGTGGTGAGGTTAGCTGGGGGTGAGGAGGGTGGTGAGGTTAGCTGGGGGTGAGGAGGATGGTGAGGTTAGCTGGGGGTGAGGAGGGTGGTGAGGTTAGCTGGGGGTGAGGAGGGTGGTGAGGTTAGCTGGGGGTGAGGAGGGTGGTGAGGTTAGCTGGGTGGGTTGAAACACAGCACCGAGCGCGGGGGTCGGTCGCTACCAGGGTTGGTTGCCAGACATGGCCGAGGCGAGTGTGGGTCCGCCATATTCCTGGAAGGGTCGAGAAGACAACTGTCCCTTAATTTGTCTTCACCCTTGTTTTATCCACCCAGCGGACGAGGACTCACACGACCAGAGGACGTAACATGAAAGTAAGAAAGAAGTTAGTTTAAGAATACGTGAGAAGAAGTAACGTTTTAGTGCTTGAGAATGGTGTATGAATGGAACAGAATGACTGAGGACATGGTTAATGCAGTAGACACCTTATATGAATAAATTTGAATTATATTACAGTAGAGAATGTTCAAGGGATGGGGACCTGCAAGTGTAGAACTCTATCCCCGTAAATTACAAAATATTTAATAGAAAGCATATATATATATATATATATATATATATATATATATATATATATATATATATATATATATATATATATATATATATATATATCCCAACCTCAGGTAGGTACACATTTTATTGGCTAACTCCGAGGGCAGATGATCTGTTGGTTTGACTGTGAACCGACTACCGCAACCAAGATTCGAACCTACGTGATGGGTGGGAGTTAGGCAGACTAGAAAGGGTAGTGACTGGTGGGGTGAAGAAGTAAAGTTGTTTGTGAATGAGAACAGGAAGGCGTTTGGACAGTACGTACAGGAAGGAACACACATGACTGGGAGATGTATATGATAAAGCGGCAGGAGGTCAAGAGGAAGGTACACAGGTTGAAAGAGAGGGCAAATGAGAGCTGGGGTGAGAGTATCAGTAAACTCTAGGGAGAATAGAATGTTAGGAAGGACGCTAATAATATGCGAAAGACGAAACAAATGGGAACATCGGTGAAGGGGGGCAAAGGGGGAAGTAATAACAGGCAGTAATGAAGTGAGGAGATGGAATGAGTATTTTGAAGGTTTATTAGATATGTTTGATAACAGAGTGGCAGATGTAGGGTAGGTGGTGTGCGAAGCGAAAGGGTCAGGGAGAATGGTTTGGTAAAGAGAAGAGGTAGTGAAAGCCTTGCTAAGGATGAACTGTGGCAAGGCGGCGGGTTTGGATGGTATTGCAGTTGAATTTATCAAGAAAGGAGGTGACTTGTGATGTTGATTGTTTGGTAAGGATATTCATTGTATGTATGGATCATGGTGAGGTGCCTGAGGATTGGCGGAATGCGTGCATAGTGCCATTGTACAAAGGCAAAGGGGATAAGAGTGAGTGCTCAAATTACAGAGGTATAAGTTTCTTGAGTATTCCTGGTAAATTATATGGGAGGGTATTGATTGAGAGGGTGAAGGCATGTACAGAGCATCAGATTGGGGAAGAGCAGTGTGGTTTCACAAGTGGTAGAGGATGTGTGGATCAGGTGTTTGTATTGTGAGAGAAATATAGATTTGTATTTGTATGTAGCATTTATGGATCTGGAGAGAGCATATGATAGGGTTGATAGAGATGCTTTGTGGAAGGTCTTAATGATATACGGTGTGGGAGGAAAGCTGCCAGAAGCAGAGAAGTTTTTGTGTACGAGTAGAGAGGAGTGAGTGGTTCCCAGTAAAGGTTGGTTTGCGGCAGGAGTGTGTGAAGTCCCCACGGTTGTTTAATTTGTTTATGGATGGGGTGGTTAGGGAGGTAAATGCAAGTGTCTTGGAGAGATTGTGGTGAGTGATGCACTATGTGGGGGATGAGAGGGGCAGTGAGTCAGTTGTTGTTTGCTGATGATCCTCCCAATGATAGAGCCTTTGCTGGGAGTGACTTTTTCCCTTGCACTGTGTAACCTCGAGTAAGCGGAGTCCGGACACACACACACACACACACACACACACACACACACACAGGTATGAAATTACCCAGTTCACTTTTAATTTGTTTGCAAGCTGGAAACTTGCTGGTTTTCTATTTTCCTTCAAGAATCTCTACAATGTCTTGAAGGTAAGGTCTTCTTATAAGTCTGGGGTTATATTGACTTCAGTATCAAAGCCGTGGCCAACAGATCCGGCGGGCTGCAGGGCACACACTGAGCCGCACGGTCTGGTACACTCACCAAGATCCTCTTTTCTTAACACTAAATTTCATTCAGTAAAATAATGTTGCCTTCCATTCACCTTCTGTATACATGTAAGGTTAAAGAATATCAAACACATGTTGATACATGTAAGGTTAAAGAATATCAAACACATGTTGATACATGTAAGGTTAAAGAATATCTAACACATGTTGTCTCGTGAGTGTGACCATACAAACGTCTAACACATTATTATTATCTAAGGCGCTCAACCCTTGGCGGTGTACGAGTTACGATATTCTTTAACACGCACAAATAAACCATTATTCCACTGAAATAACAGCACAAGAATATTCTACACGTCTTCGTTAAGTATTGAACCATTACTATCGCTACTGGAAACTATATATATGACGACTGGAGTATATTATCTGATGTTACTGTCTCATGACCTCAAAAGCAATGTTTGAAGCGTGGAGTGGCCAAGTGTGCCATTTAGTACTGCCAGTCAGACGACCAACAACATTTGTAAGTTAACCATGAGTGTTATAATTCTGCCTTACTGACGATATTCTTTAACCTTACATGTAAGGTTAAAGAATATCTAACACATGTTGATACATGTAAGGTTAAAGAATATCTAACACATGTTGTCTCGTGAGTGTGACCATACAAACGTCTAACACATTATTATTATCTAAGGCGCTCAACCCATGGCGGTGTACGAGTTACGAAGTAGCTTCCCCATGATCATCCCACATCCACAACTTACTCTCATTTAGAAATTAATCACCACAAAATCAAGTGAGACATTTAGAAATAATCATCACAGACTCAAGTGAGAGATCATAATGTTTTTTTTCCACCGCCACACATTCTATTCTGGGAAAAAAAGAAAAATAAAAAACCCCGACCGTACGCCTAAAGCAGCCGCGAATTGAACGTGCATTCCAGACGAGCCTAGCTAGTGTTGTGGAGCCGCGCGCGCGGGTGGTGGTGGCCGCCTCCCAGCTGTCCTAGGGCTGGCGGGTCTGGCCACAGTCATGGACGAAGTGCTCTGTGCTCTGCCGCAGGAGGAGGGCGAACTCTAGCCTGACTGTGGTCATACCGTGGGTGGAAAGTTACATTTGATGAAGCTGTTTCATCGTCTGTCGTAGATCCCCTCACTCCAAAGGTTCACATCATTCCCCTGCTACTGGATGTAGCGCACCCTTGCATGTATATAAGCTGCTGGAAAAAGGACCAATTTCAATACTTTATTCCTTGATCATTAACAGCGGTCGTACATTACTTCCCTAACCCTGGCAATAAGGGTAGAATGATACTGCCCGCGTATAGACACAGCCTAGCGTACCATCACTTGCAACCTAATGGTCGAATCACTGAGAGGCTGATCACGTTGTTGGCCTTACAAACCAAAGATCGTCAGTAAGGCAGAATTATAACACTCATGGTTAACTTACAAATGTTGTTGGTCGTCTGACTGGCAGTACTAAATGGCACACTTGGCCACTCCACGCTTCAAACATTGCTTTTGAAGTCATGAGACAGTAACATCAGATAATATACTCCAGTCGTCATATATATAGTTTCCAGTAGCGATAGTAATGGTTCAATACTTAACGAAGACGTGTAGAATATTCTTGTGCTGTTATTTCAGTGGAATAATGGTTTATTTGTGCGTGTTAATTATAAGCTTGAGACATGTCGACCAAGTTGTGATAATTACAGCTTTTTTATTGACCCCTTTGTAAGATACTCCTCAGCTTTATTTCCCCCCCGCCGCTGTAAAGTAATCCACGGCTTTATTGCCCCGTGTTTGATAAGACGACCTTCCTCTGCCGTGTATCAAGTCACTGGGCTCAGCCCGTCTGGGATGGGAGTCAACAAGGTTCATGTACCCGCCCGCTGCCGGATGCGCTCCCCCCTCACCCGCCCGCTGCCGGCTGGAGTGTGTTCAGTTCCTCCATTGACCCGCTCTCCTCCTCCTACATTCCCCTCTCGACATACGATAGCCCCAGAAATGCTTTAGGTTAGCCTAAAGCCTCCACTTCAGGGTGTATATGAATACCCAGTTCCCCTTTGACCTGCGTAATTATCTATTTGCATTGTACGGGACGCCGCCGGTTTGGAGGAAGCTTAATTGAGTCGAGACCTGGAGGGGCGGCCATATTGTTAGGGCAGATGCCAGCTCAGATGTTCTAAAATGAGGTTTTATTCTTCTCCTGTGAGTCGTCCAGATATTCCTTGTGAGTCACCCTACATTTTTATGTCTAATATTGAATGATGGTTATGTTGAGACTTTAAGCATGATATGAATTATGACAAAAACCATGATACATCACGTTATGAAACTTTCAAGAAAATCTGCTTTGAAAGATCACAATCAGAATGGAAGAGTTTGTAATGTATTTTATTAATAAACTTTGTACCAAAAATTACAAAATATTAATTGGCTCTATATTTTTATTGCGAATGAAATGCTTTTCAAGAAAAAAAAAATCAGGTACATCATGTGGGGAAGAAGTTATCTTCCCTCGTTGTTGAAGGGATAACAGTTCCATAAATTGGCCGTTATTAAAAATTTAGATCCCAGATTTTTCATCAGTTATGATAAATAATATCCATTATTGTAATTCTGCGAAAATTTAACTTTTGAAGGAAAGCGGAACTTTACTTCAAAATGAAAATAACATCGAAGAGAATTGTTTCCTTATATAGCAATGTCAAATTTGAAGTGGTTGCGGGTATTACTATAAAATAACTAGAAATAATCATATATTTATTAATACAAGAGATAATAAATCAATTAATTTAATGAAATACGATATTTTGACTCATTCATCTTTGATATATTTTTTAAATCAAATTACTTAGAGGAAAATGTCAAAAAGCGCAGTAATAATTCTGTGTATTTTCTCGGACAATAATTGCTTACTTGCAAATATGGAAAATAAATTAATAAAAGTCTTGATTAAGGGCAACCTCTTGAAAAGATGGTATCCAGATAGTACAGGTAGGAAATAATCAAGAAATTCATTTATATATTTTCTATGACTCAAAGAAGTAAATATGATTAATACAGGAATAATCATGATTGATAACATTATTATTGCAAAGAAAATAATTCCTGAGAAAAGTGTCCGAAAAATATTGATAGTTCGGTGTATTTTCAACAAAAAGAAATCACATTTGGAATATTCATGTGAGGAATATCTTCAGCACCTTAGACAATAACCTGATATTCTTCAATATGGTTCCCAATATCCGTAATCACTGAAATATGATGAAATATATTAAAACTTGTATTGTTCCAAGGGACATCAACGCAACTAATTATCCAAATAATAAATACTTTATATATATATTCAAACTACTGACATCTGTCAGACGTAATGAACAGCGACTACGATGAATATCTGAATGAAATATATTACAAATGCCAAAGCTTAGAGACAATGATTTCAAGTAGTTTTGAAGCAGAAAATCTTTTTGTTTTAAAACCTATAATGAGAGGGTTCAGTATGTTGACACTAAGTAAAATAGTACCGAAAACAGACGTAAAAACTTGTTGACATATGCGTTACCCCCAAGATGTGATTACGCGTTTAATTAGCAAAAGAACTTGATGAATAGCATTTATGATTAAATTTGAGAAAATTTAAAGCATGAACAAAATACATGATAACTGTTAAGGGAATCTTTCTCAAAAAAAAAATTTCACATGTAATAAGTATCGTACTGAAGGGTTTTAATATCTTACGATATTCACCTGATACATGACTGGCTTTTGTTTGCATGGAGCAGGCTTATGTAAGCAGCTGCTTGCGATCTCAACGTAAATATAGATAGTAAAAGGATCCAATCATTTGTCTCAAAGTAACAATAGATGAATAGATGGTATTTTTTTCTTTATTATTATTATTATTATCATTATTATTATTATTATTATCATTATTATCTTTATTATTATTATTATTATTATTATCAGTTATTATTATATTTTTTCTTATCGAGTATCCGTTTTGTAATGACCGCACTAGGTACCCTGGTGTTCATCTGGTGGCAAACATGAGGCTCAGCTGATGTCAGTCTGCCATTTTCCCACGTCAGTTTCTTCTTTCTTCCACCATTTGGTAAGTTACGAATGGCTCAACTGTATGTTTACTTACAGAAATTTGTTATCTGTTAGGCCGGGTATGTTAATTTTTAGAGATAATAATGTAATAAACTTTGTGATGTACGAACATGGCTCATGTTAAACTGGCCCAGCAGTTATGAACTTAATTTTATAATTACAATGGCGGTAGGTCATCCATCATGCACGGCCTGAGGTCTCGGCCATATTAGACGTGAACTGTGAACAATATATGTCGATATTACCAACGAATTTCAAGCATGAGACGAAAACCAGCGGGGAAGAAGTGGACGCCATATTGTGTTGTGGAAGGTTGTACACACGTGATGGCACACACACACACACACACACACACACTGTCTTCTGTCAAAACTGATATATATATATATATATATATATATATATATATATATATATATATATATATATATATATATATATATATATATATTTTTTTTTTTTTTTTTTTTTTTATACTTTGTCGCTGTCTCCCGCGTTTGCGAGGTAGCGCAAGGAAACAGACGAAAGAAATGGCCCAACCCCCCCCATACACATGTACATACACACGTCCACACACACAAATATACATACCTACACAGCTTTCCATGGTTTACCCCGGACGCTTCACATGCCTTGATTCAATCCACTGACAGCACGTCAACCCCTGTATACCACATCGCTCCAATTCACTCTATTCCTTGCCCTCCTTTCACCCTCCTGCATGTTCAGGCCCCGATCACACAAAATCTTTTTCACTCCATCTTTCCACCTCCAATTTGGTCTCCCTCTTCTCCTCGTTCCCTCCACCTCCGACACATATATCCTCTTGGTCAATCTTTCCTCACTCATTCTCTCCATGTGCCCAAACCACTTCAAAACACCCTCTTCTGCTCTCTCAACCACGCTCTTTTTATTTCCACACATCTCTCTTACCCTTACGTTACTTACTCGATCAAACCACCTCACACCACACATTGTCCTCAAACATCTCATTTCCAGCACATCCATCCTCCTGCGCACAACTCTATCCATAGCCCACGCCTCGCAACCATACAACATTGTTGGAACTACTATTCCTTCAAACATACCCATTTTTGCTTTCCGGGATAATGTTCTCGACTTCCACACATTTTTCAAGGCTCCCAAAATTTTCGCCCCCTCCCCCACCCTATGATCCACTTCCGCTTCCATGGTTCCATCCGCTGACAGATCCACTCCCAGATATCTAAAACACTTCACTTCCTCCAGTTTTTCACCATTCAAACTCACCTCCCAATTGACTTGACCCTCAACCCTACTGTATCTAATAACCTTGCTCTTATTCACATTTACTCTTAACTTTCTTCTTCCACACACTTTACCAAACTCCGTCACCAGCTTCTGCAGTTTCTCACATGAATCCGCCACCAGCGCTGTATCATCAGCGAACAACAACTGACTCACTTCCCAAGCTCTCTCATCCCCAACAGACTTCATACTTGCCCCTCTTTCCAAGACTCTTGCATTTACCTCCCTAACAACCCCATCCATAAACAAATTAAACAACCATGGAGACATCACACACCCCTGCCGCAAACCTACATTCACTGAGAACCAATCACTTTCCTCTCTTCCTACACGTACACATGCCTTACATCCTCGATAAAAACTTTTCACTTCTTCTAACAACTTGCCTCCCACACCATATATTCTTAATACCTTCCACAGAGCATCTCTATCAACTCTATCATATGCCTTCTCCAGATCCATAAATGCTACATGCAAATCCATTTGCTTTTCTAAGTATTTCTCACATACATTCTTCAAAGCAAACACCTGATCCACACATCCTCTACCACTTCTGAAACCACACTGCTCTTCCCCAATCTGATGCTCTGTACATGCCTTCACCCTCTCAATCAATACCCTCCCATATAATTTACCAGGAATACTCAACAAACTTATACCTCTGTAATTTGAGCACTCACTCTTATCCCCTTTGCCTTTGTACAATGGCACTATGCACGCATTCCGCCAATCCTCAGGCACCTCACCATGAGTCATACATACATTAAATAACCTTACCAACCAGTCAACCATACAGTCACCCCCTTTTTTAATAAATTCCACTGCAATACCATCCAAACCTGCTGCCTTGCCGGCTTTCATCTTCCGCAAAGCTTTTACTACCTCTTCTCTGTTTACCAAATCATTTTCCCTAACCCTCTCACTTTGCACACCACCTCGACCCAAACACCCTATATCTGCCACTCTGTCATCAGACACATTCAACAAACCTTCAAAATACTCATTCCATCTCCTTCTCACATCACCACTACTTGTTATCACCTCCCCATTTACGCCCTTCACTGAAGTTCCCATTTGCTCCCTTGTCTTACGCACCCTATTTACCTCCTTCCAGAACATCTTTTTATTCTCCCTAAAATTTACTGATAGTCTCTCACCCCAACTCTCATTTGCCCTTTTTTTCACCTCTTGCACCTTTCTCTTGACCTCCTGTCTCTTTCTTTTATACTTCTCCCACTCAATTGCATTTTTTCCCTGCAAAAATCGTCCAAATGCCTCTCTCTTCTCTTTCACTAATACTCTTACTTCTTCATCCCACCACTCACTACCCTTTCTAAACAGCCCACCTCCCACTCTTCTCATGCCACAAGCATCTTTTGCGCAATCCATCACTGATTCCCTAAATACATCCCATTCCTCCCCCACTCCCCTTACTTCCATTGTTCTCACCTTTTTCCATTCTGTACACAGTCTCTCCTGATACTTCTTCACACAGGTCTCCTTCCCAAGCTCACTTACTCTCACCACCTTCTTCACCCCAACATTCACTCTTCTTTTCTGAAAACCCATACTAATCTTCACCTTAGCCTCCACAAGATAATGATCAGACATCCCTCCAGTTGCACCTCTCATCACATTGACATCCAAAAGTCTCTCTTTCGCACGCCTGTCAATTAACACGTAATCCAATAATGCTCTCTGGCCATATATATATATATAATGAAAGGCTTCTACACTTGAAATGGTATAGTAAAATATATCGGTGCTTCCTCTGGCCGACACACCAAGAAGATATGAATCAAATAATCATAAATTGATCTCAATCATGTCATCATTTAGAAGCTTAATTAATGGCTGCCAGACAGTAGTAGTTCAGCCCCGGAATCTTATTCAACAGCAAAGTAGGCCATTTATAAAGGTCTTAAGAAAATTCTTTTTCTGAAGATCAGGAAAAAATGTCGAAATTGTTCAAGGTATTTTTCAAGACAAACCCTTTTTCTTTCAAATTTGGAAAATAACAATGTATAAGGATGTTTTCTTTCAAAAACTGGAATATAATGAAATGAAATATACTTGAAGATATAAAAGAAAATTCGATATTGATTCCCTGGCCGACAAATACCGAAAAATTAAGAAACGAGTAATCATGAAATATATTAAACGATCAAATTTTAAATGCTGTTAGATTTAATGGCCGCCAAAACTATATATTACGGTATAGCTTTTATCATACGGAATAGGCTTTGCACTAAGGTTTTGTGGAAAATATATTTACCGAACAAGAATATCATATATAGCAGGTGTGTTAACGGTATTTTCCAGATTAAAAAAAGAGAAACTTTTTCTTTCAGAAATATATTATGACAATGAAAGGATTCTGTACCTAAAATAATAAAACAATATAATGCCTCCTGTAGCTTACGGATACCAAATAAATATGAAGCAAAATTATCGTAAAATATTTCAAACGTATTTATTTCAATGATTAATTACGGAACTTATAATGGCACCAGACAATATTTCATTTCCATAATAAGATTCAGCATGAAAAAATAGGGCAGGCAGTGTGTGTGTGTGTGTGTGTGTGTGTGTACAGATTCCCCAAGACAGCCTGGCACGGGGTACACAGGGCGGCCATTGTGTGTGTTGTAGTGTAGTGGGCTCAGATATGGATGTGTTTCGTGTACGACCTGTGTGTGTTGTGATGCACGAACTATAATATGGTGAATAATTGAACTACAACAGGAGTCTTTTCAGACAGTGGGAACGCACCCTCGGGCTACACTGTTGGGAGAATGTGTTCTACGGGTCGATTTTGGGGTAACAGTTTCTCTCGTTAAGTGAAATAGTTGTAGTTCCTTTTAACATAAAATTTAATTTGTCGCTCGCTCCATGAGTGTATTACACAACCCCTTGATCCCCGACATTCTTACCGAACGCGTTCAAAGTTGCCCCGGATGTAGAACGTCGCGCATGCGCAGTTAACTCTCACTTCAACGTGGCTGATGCGCCTTTTTTTTTTTTTTCTGTCTTTACGAAAAGTTTGAGAAACCACGACAGAGAAATTCGTATTCATCTGTCAGTCATATGCAAATTGTAAACATAGGTACATTACTTACCAGGTTTGTTTACCTTAAAAAAGAACAAAATACACGCGATACAGATCTCGTAAAACAAAAAGGTTGTCATTAAATGCACATTTATCTTTATTTTAAAGGACAATTGTAGGAATATCCTACATAACGCGCCAGTACTTTTCAGTTAGTTAAGCTATATTATATTAAAAGAGAAATACAGAAATTTGATTAAAAATTTAATGTTTCCTTTGCCTTACGTATGTAGGGAATATAATTAACTATGTTACTCAAAAGGACTGTAATTTACTGCAATTGTAAATCTATTACGTGGCATTTTTTTACCGACCTAATAGTAAAAAACTAAAACCAAAAACTAATTGAAATCTACTTACATTAACTTATAATCTTATTGGGATCAAAGCTAATTATCAGTGAGTAAGGCTACAGAGGAAGTGAAGGTTTATTCAGTACGTGGAAGGAGAGGTCGTTATGGGGGGGGGGGGGGAGCGAAAATGGGTATGTTTGAAGGTATGTTAGCACCAACAATGTTATAATGGTTGAGAGGCGTGGGCTCTAGATAGGGTTGTGCAGAGGAGGGTGGATGTGTTGGAAATGAGATGTTTGAGGACAATATGTGGTGTGAGGTGGTTTGATCGAGTAAGTAATGTAAGGGTAAGAGAGATGTGTGGAAATAAAAAGAGTGTGGTTGAGAGAGCAGAAGAGGGTGTTTTGAAATGGTTTGGGCACATGGAGAGAATGAGTGAGGAAAGATTGACCAAGAGGATATATGTGTCGGAGGTGGAGGGAACGAGGAGAAGTGGGAGACCAAATTGGAGGTGGAAAGATGGAGTGAAAAAGATTTTGAGAGTTTGGGGTCTGAACATACAGGAGGGTGCACAAGATAGAGTGAATTTGAGTGATGGGGTATCCTGGGGTCGACGTGCTGTCAATGGACTGAACCAGGGCATGTGATACGGCCGGAGTAAGCTATGGAATGGTCTTTGGGGCCTGGATGTGGTGGATAGGGAGCTGTGGTTTCTTGGTGCATTACACATGAGTTTTCTTCGTCTGTTACTGGCGAAAAAATGTAAATTGTGTGTGTATATATATATATATATATATATATATATATATATATAT
This sequence comes from Panulirus ornatus, assembly GCF_036320965.1. Lineage (NCBI taxonomy): Eukaryota > Metazoa > Arthropoda > Malacostraca > Decapoda > Palinuridae > Panulirus > Panulirus ornatus. The sequence goes on along the minus strand of NC_092234.1, from coordinate 43,063,776 downwards.
ATATATATATATATATATATATATATATATATATATTTTCTTTCATACTATTCGCCATTTCCCGCATTAGCGAGGTAGCGTTAAGAACAGAGGACTGGGCCTTAAAGGGAATATCCTCACCTGGCCCCCTTCTCTGTTCCTTCTTTTGGAAAATTAAAAAAAAAAGAAAAAAAAAACGAGAGGGGAGGATTTCCAGCCACCCGCTCCCTCCCCTTTTAGTCGCCTTCTACGACACGCAGGGAAGTGGGAAGTATTCTTTCTCCCCTTTCCCCAGGGATAATATATATATATATATATATATATATATATATATATATATATATATATATATATATATATATATATATATAACCTTTGATGCGTGTATCTATGTAACATAAACGTTATACAAACATATGTCTGTGAAACTTGGTTCATGTATCACGCTACTTTACTTATATGTGGGTGCTGACCCAACCAGTTATTAGTGTCTGTGTACTTATAAACAGGAGGACCTCGGCTCTCCGATCGTACCCTGCTTTATATAGTAATATACAGTCCTATTACGTGATGAATAATTGGCTCTCAAACCACCTTTTTAATATGCATCATATGCAGCCATTTTTGTATGAACTCGATACACCTGATTTTGTCAAATGCCTGTCAAGTCTTGCCCACATCGGATGATAGATAAAGTGATTCAGTTTATCTTGCCCACGTCATAGGATGTGGGATGACAGATAAAGTAAATGATTTAACTATACCTCAAGGCCATGAAGACTTGATGTTGACAACCTTAATAGCCCTGGTATATCTAGATAAGCGAACAGCCACCTGTGCCGTGCGTTATCCATGCTCCTGTCCCAACCAACTGTGCTCCCTGATGTTGAGTTTCCCGTGTCCCCGTCATCACCAGCTGTGCCATGTGTTAGCCATGTTGAGTCTCCCCTGTCCCCGTCATCACCAGCTGTGCCATCTGTTAGCCATGTTGAGTCTTCCATGGACCCGTCATCACTAGCTGTGCCATGTATTGGCCATGTTGAGTCTCCCGTGTCCCCGTCATCACCAGCTGTGCCATCTGTTGGCCATGTTGAATCTCCCATGTCCCCGTCATCACCAGCTGTGCCATCTGTTGGCCATGTTGAGTCTCCCATGTCCTCGTCATCACCAGCTGTGCCATGTGTTGGCCATGTGTTGGCCATGTTGAGTCTCCCATGTCCCCGTCATCACCAGCTGTGCCATCTGTTGGCCATGTTGAGTCTCCCATGTCCCCGTCATCACCAGCTGTGCCATCTGTTGGCCATGTTGAGTCTTCCATGTCCCCTTCATCACCAGCTGTGCCATCTGTTGGCCATGTTGAGTCTCCCGTGTTCCCGTTCTTTATGTTTGCAATTGTAAACAAACGGAGCCCAGGTGGTGCAACTCACCACCTGACAACCAGACTAATAACGGAGGAACAACCTCTTCATCTCAGCCTTCCGGCCTTTACCAAACGACGAGAGAGGAACATTATTACTTCCTTACTGAAGGAAAGTAAATCTAATCAAGGTAAGAACCCTAGACACTCCGGTATGGCCTAGTGTACACTGTGGCCTGTATGTGTCCCCCCCCCCCCGAGTATATTTCATGCACTACTGTAATATGATTAATATGTTGCACAATATTCACTCCTATCCTGTATCATTTACCAGACTACATAGTGTGTGTGTGTGTGTGTGTTTCCATTACAGGTGAATTATCTGGTAAGGTTGTAGTGTGTGTTTCGTGTCGCTAGGTATTCCGTATGGCCTCGAAAAGTGTAAGTGGATTTAAGTATACTGCTTTACTTTAGATATGTCATGTCAGTAACTTTAGAAATCTCAGGAATTTTGTATGGGTTGGTTATGTAGAAATCTCAGGAATTTTGTGGGTTGGTTATGTTTCCTGTGGGGAATGGATTAAAACTGGTAGTGATTGGATTAATCATCATTAGGGGCCAGTGATTATTTTGCCAACATACTGACAATGGGGGGTAAGTAGTTATAAGTTATTGAGCTTACTTTTTGTTTCAGTTTTCTTTGATATCACTTTATTACTGGGTTTATTGACTTTTCCCCAAGAAGAAAAGATTTAGGCAAATGTTGGTTTCATGTAAGAGTCAAGTCGGATGAGCTAGATTAAGTTCAGTCCAGTGTATGTAAGTGTTGGAAAGCTGTAACCTATCGCCATATTGATGTGTAGGAAAATGCTAGGTCAAAACTGTGGAACCATTCAAATTTGTTCATCTCCAGTGGGGAGAGGGGTACACAGAGCCCCCTGTTTCCCTGGCCCTAGCCTATCAAATTTTAAATCAGATGGGAAGTAGTTAGATGAATCCAGTAATAAAGTAAAGGAAAATGAACAGTCAGCTGGATATCATTTGACGTAGTACTACTGATGTATTTCTCAGGTAATTTGGTAAAATAACCAATTTTGGTACGATAGTCTATGATAGTGTGGTGGGCTGTGAAGATCAGTTGTATTGAGATTATTAACACAGAACAAATGAAGACACCAGATTTATTAACACAGAACAAATTATGACACCTTTATAAATCAACAGAACTTATGAAAACTTTGCCTAACATCCCCAGTCAACTGATTTGATACTGTTATATTATAGTCAATGTTCCAAGTACATTGCTGTCTTCCTATTTCCGAATAACGTAGAATGTTCATTTGAATTGTGTTCTCTGGAATGGGTTTTTGTGGAAGAACACATAGAGCTCATACCTTCTAATTACTGAATATAGACTTAAGACAGACAATAAGATTTTATCCATATTCATTCCTTAGAGGTGTACGCTATCTTGTACAGGCTACCCACTGTGGACTACAGGTGCCCACGGGCCAGTTCTCTTCATGGTGGCTCAGATGTCAGTGCCCCTTATTCATTGACAGTTATTTTAACACGTAAGACATTATTAAGACTTCCCATGCACAGCAATGTGCTAGTGATAAGATCCTGTGTTCTACATCTTTTTAAAATAATTTTGTATTTATATATTTTATCAGCAACTATAAACCACGATATATGCTGAATTATGTCATTTTTGTTTGTGAAACTTGCCTCCATTCAAATATATTATCTATTACAATTTAGTTCAGTGTTTTACATAATTAGACCTTAAAAAAGCTTTCTCTCCTGTGCAAGTGAAAAACTTAACAATTTTCCTAACTGTACTTCACCAAATATTGCATATTTTCTAATAGATTTTTTTAAAAAGAAACAAATAATCTTTCAGTAAGGAGTGCTCAAAAGGATTTCCTTCTACACCTAAAAGAAATGGGTTTTAAAAGCATATATTGCAGCATCCCTGTAACATTGCAAGAACTACTGCATACCTGGCACACTGCAAGAGCTGCTACTTACCTGCCACATTGCATGAACTGCTACACACCTAGCACAGTGTAAGAGCTGCTGCATACCTGGCACAGTGCAAGAGCTGCTGCATACCTGGCACAGTGCAAGAGCTGCTGCATACTCGGCACAGTGCAGGAGCTGCTGCGTACCTGGCACAGTGCAGGAGCTGCTGCATACTCGGCACAGTGCAGGAGCTGCTGCGTACCTGGCACAGTGCAAGAGCTGCTGCATACCTAGCACATTACAAGAACTGCTGCATACCTGGCACTGTGTAAGAGCTGCTGCATACCTGCCACATTACAGGAACTGCTGCTTACCAAGTACAGTCCAAGAACTGATGTATACTTGGCACAGTGCAAGAGCTGCTACATACCTGCCACATTACAAGAACTGCTGTGTACCTGGCACAATTCAAGAGCTGCTGCATACCTGGCACAGTGCAAGAACTGCTGCATACCTGGCACAATGTAAGAGCTGCTTCATACATGCCACATTACAAGAACTGCTCTATACCAGGCACAGTGCAAGAACTGATGTATACTTGGCACAGTGCAAGAGCTGCTGCATACCTGGCATAGTGCAAGAGCTGATTCATACCTGGCACAGTGCAAGAACTGATTTATACTTAGCACAGTGCAAGAGCTGATGCATACCTGGCACAGTGCAAGAACTGATGCATACCTGGTACAGTGCAAGAACTGATGCATACCTGGCGAAGTGCAAGAACTGATGCATACCTACAACAGCATAAGATTTGTAGAATCTAGTATGAACTTTTATTCCTTATATCTTCAATGCACTAGCTGATTCCTCTGTATACCATATACTGTCTTACTAGCATTTCACTCGTATATAGTTTATTTGTAGATTTGTTTCATATTGTATGTGTATATGGTACTGCATTTCTGGAGCAATTTTATTATGGAACATGTTGCCTTTTACTTTCAAAAACTTGCGATACATTGTCAGAGGGACATGTCTACTTACCTCTAGACCAACAATCTTTCAGTATCCACTCAGTATCCACCCAAGATGACCCTGTAATGTTTATGTTTGTGGCTAATCACAGCTCTTGGGTAGAAGATGGGACCACAGCAAATCAGAGGAATGGACAGCAATGATATAGAGCCATTGTAAATCCATTTGGGGCAATTGCGGCCTCATGGTTGTTGGATTGATTAAGACTTATGCAGGTGAACAGTGGCTAATAGGTTTTTGTTACATTATCTGGGTCAAATAAGGCTAAGTATTAAGGAATGAAATGATCAGGCTAGGTTAGGCTAAGTTACGGGAAAAGTTTGGTTAGGGTTATGGTAAGATAAAGATAAGGTTTGGTTTGCCATCTGTTGGATTCTTTAGTTTCTGTTAGTGTTGATATTTCATTATATTCAGGCAATTAAGGATGGTACCATTTGTGTGAGAGACAGACTAGTCTCCATCATGGAATGGCTGTAAAAAGATCGTGTTTTTGTATGAAAGAGGGCTTGAATACTGTTGTTTGATGGTAAAAAGCAGGACTGCACATAGTAGAAAGGTAGCAAACTACTACCATACTGAGTACGTTGCATCCAGCTACATGCAGATGCTGAGAACAGTAACTTTGCACCTATGAATCAATACAACAAGATATTGCCATTAGTCAGGGCTAGTTCATTGTACTCTCACTGCATATCTTGCTGACTGATAATGCCCTTTTTCTTTGCTGCCTCTCACATTTTAAAAATATCAGTTGTGGGCACATTTGCTTCTATTTTTTACATTGTGTCTGATAGTACATTTAATAACCTCTCCATCTTTCTTAATGGCCTTTTGTAGATTTGTGTTTGATATGTATTTGTTATGGATTTGCACAGTATTAATAGGAGTTAAAGAAAAATGTACTTAAAAGATCTGGTCATTCAGTAAAATGACTAAAACAAATCAAGGGCATGAGGTGCTATGTTAAGCAGGGTCTTGGCAAATGTTCTTTTGATTCCCCAAATTCTAGGTAAAGTAGTGGATGCTTGGTCATCCTACATTGTGGTGTTTCCAAAAATAAACTTGGTGATCTTTTTGCAGTGGTTGAATGTGACTGCCAGCTTGTATCTAACAGTACAAATGCAGACATCTTGCTTCCTGTATAACAAACCATAAAAGACGATTCACCAGAACCTTTGTGGTGTAGTAGTTAGCGTTGTTGACCTTGTAGCATTCATAGGCCACCCGGGGTCATGTGCATTGATTCAAGTCCTGGTTGTGGCAGTCATACCATGGTCAACCCAGCTTTTTATTCTCCCCCAGGGGTTGATAGATGAATAGAGCAAGGTTATTAGGTACAGTAGTGTTGAGGGACAAGTCAATTGGGAAGTAAGTTTGAATGGAGAAAAACTGGAGGAAGTGAAGTGTTTTAGATATCTGGGAGTGGATTTGGCAGCAGGTGGAACCTTGGAAGCGGAAGTGACTCATAGGGTGGGGGAGGGGGGGAAAGTTCTCAGAGCGTTGAAAAATGTGTGGGAGGCAAGAACATTGTCTCAGAAAGCTCTTAAGAATAGGTATGTTTGAAGGAATAGTGGTTCCAACAATATTATGTGGTTGTGAGATGTGGGCTGTAGATAGGGTTGTGCAGAGGAGGGTGGATGTATTGGAAATGAGATGTTTAAGGACAATATTTGGTGTGAGATGGTTTGATCGAGTAAGTAATGAAAGGGTAAGAGAGAGTTATGTGGTAATAAAAAGAGTGTGGTTGAGAGAGCAGAAGAGGGTGTTTTGAAATGGTTTGGTCACATGGAGAGAATGAGTGAGGAAAGATTGACAAAGACGATATATGTGTCAGAGGTTGAAGGAACTAGTAGAAGTGGGAGACTGAATTGGAGGTGGAAGGATGGAGTGAAAAAGATTTTGAGCGATCGGGGCCTGAACATGCAGGAGGGTGAAAGGCGTGCAAGCAATAGAGTGAATTGGAATGATGTAGTATACCGGGGTCGATGTGCTGTCAATGGATTGAACCAGGGCATGTGAAGCGTCTGGGGTAAACCATGGAAAGTTTTGTGGGGCCTGGATGTGGAAAGTGAGCTGTGGTTTCGGTGCATTATACATGACAGCTAGAGACTGAGTGTGAACAAATGTGGCCTTTGTTGTCTTTTCCTAGCGCTACCTCATGCGCATGTGGGGGGAGGGGGTTGTCATTTCAGGTGTGGCAGGTTGGCAACGGGAATAGATAAAGGTAGCAAGTATGAATTATGAATATGTATATGTCTGTGTATGTATATATTATACGTTGAATTGTATAGGTATGTATATGTGCGTGTGTGGACGTGTATGTATATACATGTGTATTTGGGAGGTTGGGCCATTCTTTCGTCTGTTTCCTTGTGCTACCTCGCTAACGCGGGAGACAGCAACACAGTATAATAAATAGATTAATGAAATACTTATACTATTAATTGGAGGAATACTATTAATTGGAGGACATTTTTCAGCTTTTCTTATGATTTTGAATAATGTTTGATAATGGTTTAATATTGTTTTTAAGGAATGCTGATGTCATATACAGAAAATTCAATTTTCAAAGAAAGAGTAATACAGAAGGACCTTTAGACACTAAAATTTTTAGTGGACAATTGGCTCTGATATTTAATTATGCAGGGAAAGTGTCAAGTTGATTGTGAAGGCATGAAATTGGATTTGTCCCAGTTACTGAAGTAAACCATTAAGAAATATGAATATTGATATTGCATCATTTCTTGTTTGGAAATTATGGAAGCTGGGAAATTTGTTACATTGGAATGTCACACTTATGAATATATTTTACTGTGTCATACACCATTGTATATTGGTGGTTGAAAATAAGAGTAACGGTGCAGTGCTGATTTAGCTTAGATTCTTTTTGCTTTACTGTTTAATGCATTAATCAGCTACTTTCTTAGGGAACCAGTTGTTTTTTCCTTACATATTTCATTATGCATTAGATGAAAATAATGCAGTTCATATTATTTCAGCCAAAATGCCTGAGGGTCCACATATAGACATGGACCGTAGCAACCAGCCATTGCTTCGTCGTTGTGACAATCCATGGAAGCCCAATGCCCAGCATGGCCAATCAGAGGTACTTTATATCATTTTTGTGCATGACATTATGTATATTTGGAGAAGTTTTGCTCTTAAGAAAGTTATAGGTTAGGCTATTGCAATCCTTTTAAGCTAGGAATGAAACTGAAAGTGTTGATATGATAGTCATCAATAGAATAGAAAAAAAATCATCTTTTGATTAAAAAGGATAGTTTGCTTTTGAGTATTAAAGCATTTCAGATCTTTTGAAATCCAAAATAGTACATTACCTTTATTTTGTAATACTATGCATTAGTAGAATTAAGTTATTTTTTTTTCACTTCTACATTTTCATGAAATTTTAAACTTTGACTTGTATAAAAGTTAGTAGTATTTTCTTGCATCTTAGGAAGGTAAGAGAAGTCAAGAAAGATTTTGTTATTTCCTTATTATGTAGACTATAGCTGCACTGCATAATTACATTTTGTTTTATAGTACTGTTTTGTGATAATAGGTGCTTGAGAGGATATTGTATTTAAGGGAGTTTGATATAGAATTTGTGTTAATGACACTGAAATACTGTATGTTTATTGTACTTTATTTACTGTGTCAGATTTATTATATTTAAGTTTTCTGTACAGTCTCAACAGTCATATTTGTATATAACAAATAGATTTGTCATAAAGTAATTGGCGGGACTGTAATGGTTATTAAATGCACAGGTGTATCGTCGCATGCTGGGCATCTTAAATCGGGTGACACAACAGTCTCTTGGAGTATTTCTAGAACAGGCCCGAGAACTTCCTCTCTCTGATCCCACACACTTACCTCACATACTCAGTCTTCTTCTTGAGAAGGTTGGTATTTGAGTGGATACTTTGTAGTATAACTGTTAAGAATAACCGTATCCCACAGTATAAGAAAAATTTCAGAGGTGGAATCATCAAATAGAATCATCTGTATTTGTGTCGTCTAAAGGTAGTACTGTATTTTACTTATATTGCTCTCATGATTTGTTGAAGACATTCTTGGTTTACATATATGGTTGGTATATAAATTGTTTTTATTGTATATACTTTCTGAATATGTATGAATGAAACCAAAATGAGAAAAAGAGGAGAGATTGAGTGAAGAACGGGATAAGGTAACAGTAGATGAAATAAGAGGAGTGGAGAGTATTTAATGTGGATGAAGTATGTGGTATGCAGAGGGTAGGATTTGGTCAGATGAGGACGTGTAGTGAGTGATGGAAGATGAATGGATGTTTTGTGCTGGTAAGGAGTGTGAGTGATTGGGAAAAGTACAAGAAAAAGTGGTAGTGGGCCGAGAGAAAGGTGCAAGAGCTGAAAAAAGAGGGCAAAATACAGAGATAAATTGAGAGAGGAGTGAATAACTTTAGAAAGAATAAGAAAACATTTTGGAAGGAAGTAAACAGTTTGAGGAGATCAAAAGAATAATGAAAACAGTTGTGAGAACTGATAGGGAAGTGTTAAGGGGTAAGAAAAAGTGAAAAGAAATGAGATAGTATTTTAATGGACTGTTGAATGTGGTAGATGATAGGGTGGTGGATGTGGTGTATTTGGGATGAGGTGGCATGTGGATTTAGAGAGCCATGGCAAATATTAATTTTATGGTAAGAAGAGAGTTGGTGGTGAAAGCTCTGCATGATAAGAAGTGTTCCAAAGGAACATGAGTGGATGGGATTGCACTTGAGTTCTCAAAAAAGAGGGTGAGAGTGTTTTTGATAAGTAAAGCAGACCCTTTGATGTCTGTATGGCCAAAGTTGAGGTGCCTGAGATTGGCTAAATGCAGGCTATGCTGTAGGATGGGGTTACACCTTTATATAAAGACAAGGGAGACAAAAGTGAATATTGTAAATCTTTTGCATTTGCCTGTTAAGGTGTATAGAAGAGTTGGGATTCCAAGGGTGTTGGCATGTACAAAATATCTTTTTTGAGGAGGAGTTGGGATTCCAAGGTTGTTGGCATGTACAAAACATCTTTTTTGAGGAGGAGCAAGGAGGCTTCAAGGAAAACTGAGGTGTAGATCATTTGTTTGCTTCGAAGACTTTGTGAGAAATACTTTGAGAAGATGAATTGTCTTGGCATTTATGGATCTGGAAAAATGCGTATGATGGAGATGGTAAAGAATTTGCCAAGCATATGTAAGGGAAATGAAAAGTTTCTAAATTCAGTTAAGAGTTTTAACTGGGAGAGTAGAGCATATATATGAGTGGGAAGGGAGGGGGGCATTTGGCTTTTAGCAAATGTTGGTCTGTCAAGGATGTGTCATGTCTCCATGGCTGTTTAATCTGTTTATGGATGGGATGGTGATAGAGGTGAATATCAGGGTCTTGGATCAAGGAGGGGGCCTGTAGCATGATGGAGGTGGATGGGGGCATTGGAGCTAAATCACTTTCTGTTTGCAGATTGACATGGTTCTCACAGCAGACTCAAGAGGGAAACACCAGAGTCTGGTGATAGGGTTCAAGTGTGTGAAATAATGAATTTAGAAGTTAATGTGAACAAAAAGAAAGGTAATGAGATGCAATGCAAAGTAACAGAAATATGTTAAAGTTGACTTCATTTAACAGTTTGATTGAGTGTCCCGAAGAGGACTGAACGTTATTTTAACACCATATTTGTATTCACCATGAAAAATCCTTCTTATAATGAGTTTTTAAAGGAAATCTATTTTGAGAAAAGTAACAAAAATTAAAGGTATTTTTTGGCCCCAAAAACTTTTTGTTTCAAAATTGAAAGATGAAGTATTCACACACTTCTATACTTGAAGTAATCATGGGAAATATATCATATTGCTCACAGTTACCAATACGAACACAGTAAATACGATGCAAAGGAGTAGAAAATGTTTTGAAATTGACTTCATTTAACAGTTTGATTGAGTGCAATAAAGAAGACTAGACGATATTTTAACACTATATTTGTATTCAGCATGAAAAATACTTCTTATAATGAGTTTTTAAGGGAACTTTATTTCTCTGAGAAAATTGCCAAAAATTGAAGGTAATACTTCAGGGTATTTTTTAACTCCAAAAAGCTTTTGTTTCAAAATTGAAAGATAAAATATTCAAACACTTCTATGCTTGAAATAATCATGGAAAATATAATGCTCTCAGTTACTGATACATTCCCAATAAATATGATACAAAGGATCAGAAAATATTTTGAAATTGACTTCATTTAACAGCTTAAATGAATGTCATAAAGATGACTAAAGGATATTTTAACGCCATGGAAAGTTCGGTGGGGCCTGGATGTGGAAAGGGAGCTGTGGTTTCGGTGCATTATTACACGACAGCTAGAGACTGAGTGTGAACAAATGGGGCCTTTGTTGTCTTTTCCTAGCGCTACCTCGCACACATGATGGGGGAGGGGTTGTTATTCCATGTGTGGCAAGGTGGCGATGGGAATAGATAAAGGCAGAAAGTATGAATTATGTACATGTGTATATATGTATATATATGTCTGTGCATGTATATGTACATTGAGATGTATAGGTATGTATATTTGCGTGTGTGGACGTGTATGTATATACATGCATATGTGGGTGGGTTGGGCCATTCTTTCGTCTGTTTCCTTGCGCTACCTCGCTAACGCGGGAGACAACGACAAAGCAAAATAATAATAATAATAAAAAATTTGTAATTAGCATGAAAATACTTCTTATGATGAGTTTTTAAAGGAAATTTATTTTTCTGAGAAAAATACAAAAAATTGAAAGGTAATAGTTCAGGGTATTTTTTAGCTCCAAAAACTTTTTGTTTCAAATTTGAAAGATAAAGATTAAAACACTTCTATACTTGAAATAATCATGGAAAATATATCATAATGATCTTTGTTACGGATACTTACCCAGTAAATATGATGCAAAGGAGTAGAAAATGTTTAAAATTAAAATTAACTTCATTTAACAGCTTAAATGAATATTATAAAGATGACTAAACAATATTTTAACACCAGATTTGCATCCAGTATGAAAGATATTATGGTGCTCTCAATTACCGATACACACCCAGTAAATGCGATGCAAAGGATCAGAAAATATGTAAAAATTGACCTCATTTAACAGCTTAAATTAATGTCATAAAGACGACTAAATGATATATTAACACCATATTTGTACTCAGCATGAAACATATTATAATGAGTTTTTAAAGGAAATTTATATATAGCAGTGAGAAAAATACCAAAAATTGAAGGTAGTACTTCAATTTATTTTTTGGCTCCAAAGACTTTTTGTTTCAAAATTGAAAGATAGAATATTCAAACACTTCTATACCTGAAATAATCATGGAAAATATGTCATAATGCTATCAGTTACTGATATGTACTCAGTAAATACAGTATAAAGTAACAGAAATATTTTAAAGTTGACTTCATTTAACAGTTTGGTTGAGTGTCACTAAGAGGACTAAACGTTATTTTAACACCATATTTATATTCATCATGAAAAATACTTCTTATAATGAGTTTTTAAAGGAAATTTATTTTTCTGAGAAAAATACCAAAAATTGAAGGTAATAGCTTAGGGTATTTTTAGCTCCAAAAACTTTTTGTTTCAAATTTGAAAGATAAGATATTCAAACACTTCTATACTTGAAATAATCATTGAAAATATATCATAATGCTCTCATTTACCGATACATACCCAGTAAATACGATACAAAGGATCAGAAAATATTTTAAGATTGACTTCATTTAACAGCTTAAATGAATGTCATAAAGATGACTAAACGATATTTTAACATATTTGTATTCAGCATGAAACATACTTCTTATAATGAGTTTTTAAAGGTAATAATTTTTTTTTGTGTGATCGGGGCCTGAGCATGCAGGAGGGTGAAAGGAGGGCAAGGAATAGAGTGAATTGGAGCGATGTGGTATACCGGGGTTGACGTGCTGTCAGTGGATTGAATCAAGGCATGTGAAGCATCTGGGGTAAACCATGGAAAGCTGTTTAGGTATGTATATTTGCGTGTGTGGACGTATGTATATACATGTGTATGGGGGTGGGTTAGGCCATTTCTTTCGTCTGTTTCCTTGCGCTACCTCGCAAACGCGGGAGACAGCGGCAAAAAAAAAAAAAAAAAAAAATTGACAAAAATGCCAAAAACTGAAGGTTAACAGTTCAGGGTATTTTTTAGTTCAAAATTTTTTTTATTTCAGAATTGAAAGATAAAGTATTCAAACACTTCTATGCTTGAAATAATCATGGAAGATGTATCATAACGCTCTAAGTTACCGAAAAATACCTAGTAAATAGGATGCGAAGGATCAGAAAATATTAATTTAACAGCAGAATGAATGTCATAAGGATGAATAAATGATACTTTAACACCATATTTTTATTTAGCATGAAAAATTTTTATAATGAGTTTTTAAAGGAAATTTATTTTTTTGAGAAAAAATACCAATAATTGAAGGTTCAGGGTATTTTTCAGCTCCAAAAACTTTTTGTTTCAAATTCTAAAGATCAGAAATTCAAACAAGATAGTCAAACACTTTTATACATGAAATAATCGTGGAAAATATATCTTAATGCTCTCAGTTACCAATACATCCCCAGTAAATACGATGTAAAGAGCCAGAAAATATTTTGATATTGACTTCATTTAACAGCTTAGATAAATGTCGTGAAGAGGACTAAACGATAGAAAGTACTTCTTATATTGTATAGCTTTCACTGTGAAGACATTAAACACTCCTCAGTTGTCATGCATTTTCCGTACACACATCACCACTTTATGACCTGTGGTCCCTCCCAGTGGATATGGAAGCTACCTGAGCACTGCAGGAACCCTTTAGAAGGGACTCCTGGGTTAGGAATAAATCTTGAATTTTTTTCCCAGAAAGCCTCATATTTTCATAATGCATTTTTAAGATGATTCTGATTATGGTATATGGTAATGAAAAACAGCATTATGCTTTCTTTTAGCATATTTTTCATTGAAAGAATAAAAATTTACCTTGCGCTGAAGCTTTGGCAAATGTAAGGTATGCTTAGGCCTCTAGGTAGGTTAGAATAACATTATTACTAAATTATTCCTATGGTATTTAAAAGGAAGACCATTAATGTAATCAATTTATGATTTAGAATACTGCTGATATTGGTGTATGCAGTGAATAAAGAAAAATGCCTTTTGCTATTTCCTATGACTTCTTTACTTTGTCTCCATGTAAATGTTGATATCCAAATTCTAAGCTTAGACACTAATTTTTTTGGAGGGAAGTAATTTAATGAACTGCAAAGTTTGATTAATTGAGGTCTTAGGTAACCTAGCAGTGCAATACAACATATTTAGGATATAATTAACATTAGATGTTATCTCTCTCAGTCCCAGGATGAACCAATGTTTGCCCCGATATATGCACGTTTATGTAGGGATCTGTCTGTGAGTGCTGGAATACAGAGGGATCTTACAACTGCTTGCGAGGCTCACTTCATGGAGAATTACCAGCAGTTGCTTCATTATAATGATATATTTGAGGTAAGCTCAACAGATTGTCTTGCAAAGTGTAACAAAACTTTTAGGTGATTGTTTATTTTCAGTATGTGTTTCTCATTTTTGAAATTTGGAAATGTGAAATTAGAATGCAGTGCTTCAGTCGTTGAAAACTATGGAAACTAACCATTGTGTGTGATTATTTTTTGCTGCTTGAAATGATTTCCATTCAGTTAGACAATTTTTCCAGTTTTGGCAAATTTGGCAGTTAGGATGGATTTGTTCATACCCTCCTGCCACAGGGCAGTGGTGATATAGCTTATTGCTCTCTTTCTGATCTCTTCATCACCGATTCTTGCAGTAATCGTAGTTCATGCCCCATTTCATGATGTGATTGTAGATATTTTATAAGATTTTTGCTGATAACTATGAGGAGAAATGGAACGTGATCAACCCTGAGACTTGTCTGCCCTGAAAATGTAATACATGAAAGCACCCTCAGAACTTATTGTGCTTTGTTTTACCTTATGGTTATCAGCATATACTTAGATCAAGCACATCCCTGTGATTCTGCTACATTATATTAGATACATTTGCCTCTCTAAGGTAAGGCTGCTTTGAGAGTTTGCAACAACCTCATTGGCTGTGAATTTTGTGTGAGCACTCAGTTATACAGTATATGTACATATTTTCTTGCTTCGAGAACATCCATACTAAACTCGGTCAGTAAAGTCAGTCAGATTATGCTTACTACAACTTTCCCTTACATTGTCTTTCCTTAATGAGTGTTTCTTCAACTTTTTTTCTTTTACCTGAAGGCACCTTAAACTCAGATAACATGTATCATGGGATCTGTATTCCATAATCAGTCATTTCTTTTTGCATTAAGATGACATGCAATAACCAAGTGATTTTTGATTGAATTAGGGAGGGAATACAAATGGATTCATGAAGCAAAGTTTGTGGTTAGGTAAATTTGTTACAGTAATGGCTATATATCAGTGAATTAAAGAATTTTACATATAAAGTTAGCAAATTAGTCAAAAGATGGACCTTGCATGATTTTAAGCATGTTATAATTCATTTTATTTCAGTAGTTTTTATTATGTAGAAGAGAAAGTACAAATATGAAATAAAAACAAACCTGAAGATTTTTACTGCTCTTAGTGAGACATTTGGGCTTGATTGGACTTGCAGATCCCAATTATGTAAAGAGGAATATTAGGCTAGCACTTTCTTGGCTGTATATGGAAACTGCAAATGATCTAATGTCGTCTGACTGCCCAGGTAATATGACACTTTGCTGAAGTCTTGTCATACCAGTAAATTTTTTTAGTCCTTTGCAGTATAGAGAAAAAAACCTGATGGATTTAACTGTTCTTGAAATAACAAGGAAATAACTCTTACTGATTAAGAAATAAAACGTACAAGAAAATATGACTATCAGTGAAGCTCAATGAATATAACAGTTTCTAAGTTTTACCACTTTTTTCTATATACTCATATTACGTTTTAGCCACATACACATATAACATTATATGTGTATATGTTATATGTGGGTATGTTTAAAGGAACAGTGGTTCCAACAATGTTATATGGTTGCGAGGCATGGGCTATAGATAGGGATGTGTGGAGGAGGGTGGATGTGTTGGAAGTGAGATGTTTGAGGACAATATGTGGTGTGAGATGGTTTGAACGAGTAAGTACTGAAAGGGTAAGAGAGATGTGTGGTGATAAAGAGAGTGTGGTTGAGAGAGCAGAAGAGGGTGTATTGAAATGGTTTGGTCACATGGAAAGAATGAGTGAGAAAAGATTGGAAAAGAGGTTATATGTGTCAGAGGTGGAGGGAATGAGGAGAAATAGGAGACCAAATTGGAGATAGAAGGATGGAGTGAAAAAGATTTTAAGCGATCAGGGCCTGAACATACAGGAGGGTGAAAGGCATGCAAGGAATAGAGTGAATTGGAATGATGTGGTATGCCAGGGTCAATATGCTGTCACTGGATTGAACCAGGGCATGTGAGGCATCTGGAGTGAACCATGGAAAGTTTTGTGGGGCCTAGATGTGGAAAATGAGCTGTGGTTTTGGTGCATTACACATAACATCCAGGGACAGAGTGTGAACGAATGTGGCCATTGTTGTCTTTTCCTAGCGCTACCTTGCACTCGCGTGGGGGGGAGGGGGATGCCATTTCATGTGTGGCGGTGTGGCAACGGGAATGGATGAAGGCAGCAAGTATGAATATGTACATGTGCATCTATATATATGTCTGTGTATATGTTGAAATGTATAGGTATGTATATGTGCTTGTGTGGGCATTTATGTATATACATGTGTATGTGGGTGGGTTGGGCCATTCTTTCGTCTGTTTCCTTGTGCTACCTCGCTAACGCGGGAGAGAGCGACAAAGTGTGATAAATAAATAAACATTTATATGTGTATGGAGAAAAAAGTGGTAAAGCTCAGAAACTATTATATTCATTGAGCTTCATTGATAGTCATATGCTCTTGTACGTTTTATTTTTTATCTAGTATGAGTTATTTTCTTGTTATTTCAGTAACAGTTAAATCTGTCAGGTTTTCTGCTATACTGCAAAGGACCAAAAAATAATTTATTGTTTAAATGTATTCAGATTTTTGTGGCAAATCTTGGAGATGTATGTGGCACACCAGCGTGCACCCTAGTTGGAAGTCACAGCCTTATATGATCAGCCAATCGCACACCACATTCATTTCCAGCACATTTACTCTCTTCATTTCATTTGCATTCAGGGCCCTTGATTCACAGCTATACAACACAGCTAAACTATGGTATACTTCAAAGATTCTTATCTTTACCATTACAGGCACTGATGTCTCTTTCCACATTATCTCTAATGCTCCTAGGACCCTAGTCTACTCGTCCACCCTGTTACTTGCTTCATTCCCTATTGTTTCATTAACATGACCACTCACAGGTGCCAATGGTGATCCATCTCAACCAGATCTTTCCCATTTGAATTACATGCAAGTATTCTTTCTCATCCCCCTGTTGCACCTCATCACTTTATGTTTGTTCATATTTTCAGCTTTCTCCTTTCTCACACTCTTAATCATATTACCAGCTTCTGCAGTTTTTCTCTGGAGTCTACCACGATAGTGTATCATCAAATTGCTACTAATTTACCTCTCATGCTCACCCCCTCCAGCATACTGTAGACCTGCCTTACTCTAGTCTAAGACTTACATTTATCTCCTTCACCACCCTGTCCATGAACAGATTAAACGGCTGTAGTAGTATCACACATCCCTGACATAAACCCATCTTTGGAGGGAAGCACTCACCCCTCCTTTCCTTTTTTGCACATATGCCTATCTAATGAAAATTT
Source organism: Panulirus ornatus (assembly GCF_036320965.1). Lineage (NCBI taxonomy): Eukaryota > Metazoa > Arthropoda > Malacostraca > Decapoda > Palinuridae > Panulirus > Panulirus ornatus. The sequence goes on along the minus strand of NC_092234.1, from coordinate 43,046,554 downwards.
ATGACTGCATTTTGTAACACCAGTTGCCCAATACGTTTGAAGCTCCATCCACAAGTCCTCTTTGTTAACAAATGCTTATCCCACAAACACTCTGCCTCTCCTGAAGCCACATTATTCTCTTCAGTCAGATATTCTGTGCGTGCCACCACCTCCTCAAGTTACCATTCTCCTATACACTTTACCCAATATACTAAACAGACTTTTACTTATTTAATTTGAGCTTTCACATTTATCTCTTTGCTTTTATATGGAGGCACTATACATGCATTTCCTTGTCCTCAGGCTCCTCAACTAGAGACACAAATGTCAGGTAGGCAGACTGACCATTCAACAACACTTTTACCCCTTTCATGAGAAACTCAGTTGCAGTCCCATCCTCTCTTGTTGTTTAGCCATTCTCCATCTTAAGTATGTTTATGTTGAGTATATGAAAAAGTACTTATATATCCCTATTAAACAAATTGGAAATGATGTATTATTCCTCTCTTATTCTTGATACTATTCATCTTCTTTTTGCAGGGACCAATATCTTCACAGCTGGTTGATGAAGAAATTCTTGCAAGAAAAAGATTTGTTGGTCATTTGAAGTAAGGTTATGTGCTTGCACGCTGAATATTGTAATGTAGTTTTAAAAGAATCATAGTGGTGTGTTCTTGAAGGTTTTTCATAATTTTTTTTTTATTTCCCAATTTATCAATATTCTTATTACAGTACCTAAAGGAAAATTAAGTTGTCCTTTTATAACTCATGTATGATGCAAAGCTCGATGAAATGAACTTAGGTTTTTCTGAACTGAGTGGAGATGAGAGGCAAGTCTTTTAGGATGAGCTGAGTGAGTGCTTTAGCAATTTTATGTTAGGACTCAAGTCTTAGTGGTGGGAGATTTGAATGTGAGAGTGGTTAATGTGGGAGTTAAGGGCATGATATTACTGGGTGCATGGGATACCCAATGGAAAAGAAAATGGTGAACAGATAGTTGAGTCGTGTTCTGAAAATAGATTGATGATTTAGAATACTTTGTATAAAAGAAAATTGCATACTTTAGTGTGTGTGGGTGAGTGGGGTTAGGGGTCAACAGGAGCATCTGCATTATGTATTAATGGATAGGCTTGCAAAGGAGATACTGTCAGAGGTGAATGTGTTGAGAGAGGCAGCTGTTGGGTTTTATGATTGTTTGATAGAAGTTTGTGTGAAAATTTGTAGTGGTCTTAGGAAAAGAGGAATGACATGGGTGGGAAAAGGGTGGTAAAAGTGAGTGAGTTTAGAAAAAAGGCTTGTTTACATATATTCCAAAAGAGATTGAGTGAAGAATGGTATAAGGAGAGAGCAGATGTTAGGTGCTTGGGTGGGGTGGGATAAGGAGTAAGAGAGTAATGGCAAATGGTTTGATGGAAAGAGAGGAGATGAAAGGCTTGTGTAAGTTGAAGTGTAGCAAAGCAACAGGAGTGGATGGGAATGCAGTTGACTATGTTAAGAAACATATATTTGAGATGGACTATTGAAGGTATTTAGGGAATTAGTTCTTAAGTGTGCGGTTGAAGAATGTGGTTTGCGGAAGGTGGGATGTGTGCACATGAGAGAAAGGATGATATTTGGTGGGTTGAGGAATTTAAGGTGTTAATGAAAGGAAAATTAGATGTATGGATGGTATCTGTAGAGAAGGAGTATGAGTGACTGGATCATGAACACAAGAAAGAGGCAGTAGGTCAAGAGGAAGGTAAAGGGGCTGAAAAAAAGCTGCAAATGAGAGTTGGAGTGAGAGGGTATCAGCAAACTTCAGGGAGAATAAGATGTTTTGGAAAGAAGTGAATATTATGAAGAGAGCAAGAGAACAAATGGAAACATTAGTGAGAGGAGCAGATGGGGACATGATAACAGGCAAAAAAGAGTTGAAGAAGAGATCGTTTGGAGAACTGTTGATTATGGGATAGCAAATGTTGGGTGTTTGGGTGAGGTGGGATGAGGAGCAAGAGTGCAATGGCAAATGGTTTGCTAGTAAGTGATGAAAGGCTTGTTTAATTTGAGCTGTGGCAGTGCAGTTGGAGTGGATGGGAACATGTTTGACTTTGTTGAGAAAGATGATTATGTGGTTGGTAGGTTTGTCAGGATTTTCATTGTATGTTTGTCCTAAGGTGAGGTGCCTTAGGACTGGAAGAGTGCCTATATAGTGTCTGTATTTGGAGGCATGGGGGATGAGAGTGGATATCTGAATTACATAGGTATAGGGCAGTCGAGCATACTTAGTAAGTGTATGGGAGAGTGGTGATTAGTCTGAGAACACAAAGTTGATGTAATGGTTTTGCAGATACCTACTGTTATCTTTGGTTTCTGTGTATTTTATTGAATTTCAAACCTATATGAATCGTAATGATAATCCTGTGGGATACCTTTTCAGATGATTGTTCCTCACTCTGAAAAACTGTTTTACAGTACATTTGTGCATATGTGATGCAATTCTGAAAGAAAAATTTGCCTAATTAATATGAAGTCTACCTGTTGATGACTTAGTTTTGATGTACAAGTATTGATAGTGGTGAGAGTAAGTGAGCTTGGGAAGGAGACTTGTGTGAGGAAGTACCAGGAGAGACTGAGTACAGAATGGAAAAAGGTGAGAACAAAGGAGGTAAAGGGAGTGGGGGAGGAATGGGATGTATTTAGGGAAGCAGTGATGGCTTGCGCAAAAGATGCTTGTGGCATGAGAAGCGTGGGAGGTGGGTTGATTAGAAAAGGTAGTGAGTGGTGGGATGAAGAAGTAAGATTATTAGTGAAAGAGAAGAGAGAGGCATTTGGACAATTTTTGCAGGGAAAAAATGCAAATGAATGGAAAATGTATAAAAGAAAGAGGCAGGAGGTCAAGAGAAAGGTGCAAGAGGTGAAAAAGAGGGCAAATGAGAGTTGGGGTGAGAGAGTATCATTAAATTTCAGGGAGAATAAAAAGATGTTTTGGAAGGAGGTAAATAAAGTGCGTAAGACAAGGGAGCAAATGGGAACTTCAGTGAAGGGGGCTAATGGGGAGGTGATAACAAGTAGTGGTGATGTGAGAAGGAGATGGAGTGAGTATTGCAGTGGAATCTATTAAAAAAGGGGGTGACTGTATTGCTGACTGGTTGGTAAGGTTATTTAATGTATGTATGATTCATGGTGAGGTGCTTGAGGATTGGCGGAATGCTTGCATAGTGCCATTGTACAAAGGCAAAGGGGATAAGAGTGAGTGCTCAAATTACAGAGGTATAAGTTTGTTGAGTATTCCTGGTAAATTATATGGGAGGGTATTGATTGAGAGGGTGAAGGCATGTACAGAGCATCAGATTGGGGAAGAGCAGTGTGGTTTCAGAAGTGGTAGAGGATGTGTGGATCAGGTGTTTGCTTTGAAGAATGTATGTGAGAAATACTTAGAAAAACAAATGGATTTGTATGTAGCATTTGTGGATCTGGAGAAGGCATATGATAGAGTTGATAGATATGCTCTGTGGAAGGTTTTAAGAGTGTATGGTGTGGGAGGCAAGTTGTTAGAAGCAGTGAAAAGTTTTTATCGAGGATGTAAGGCATGTGTACGTGTAGGAAGAGAGGAAAGTGATTGGTTTTCAGTGAATGTAGGTTTGCAGCAGGGGTGTGTGATGTCTCCATGGTTGTTTAATTTGTTTATGGATGGGGTTGTTAGGGAGGTGAATGCAAGAGTTTTGGAAAGAGGGGCAAGTATGCAGTCTGTTGTGGATGAGAGAGCTTGGGAAGTGAGTCAGTTGTTGTTCGCTGATGGTACAGCACTGGTGGCTGATTCATGTAAGAAACTGCAGAAGCTGGTGACTGAGTTTGGTAAAGTGTATGAAAGAAGAAAGTTGAGAGTAAATGTGAATAAGAGCAAGGTTATTAGGTACAGTAGGGTTGAGGGTTAAGTCAATTGGGAGGTGAGTTTGAATGGAGAAAAACTGGAGGAAGTAAAGTGTTTTAGATATCTGGGAGTGGGTCTGGCAGTGGATGGAACCATGGAAGCGGAAGTGAATCATAGAGTGGGGGAGGGGGCAAAAATTCTGTGAGCATTGAAGAATGTTTGGAAGTCGAGAACATTATCTCGGAAAGCAAAAATGGGTATGTTTGAAGGAATAGTGGTTCCAACAATGTTGTATGGTTGCGAGGCGTGGGCTATGGATGGAGTTGTGCGCAGGAGGGTGGATGTGCTGGAAATGAGATGTTTGAGGACAATATGTGGTGTGAGGTGGTTTGATCGAGTAAGTAATGTAAGGGTAAGAGAGATGTGTGGAAATAAAAAGAGTGTGGTTGAGAGAGCAGAAGAGGTTGTTTTGAAATGGTTTGGTCACATGGAGAGAATGAGTGAGGGAAGATTGACAAAGAGGATATATGTGTCGGAGGTGGAGGGAACGAGGAGAAGTGGGAGACCAAATTTTAGGTGGAAGGATGGAGTGAAAAAGATTTTGAGTGATCGGGGCCTGAACATGCAGGAGGGTGAAATGCGTGCAAGAAATAGAGTGAATTGGAACGATGTGGTATACTGGGGTCGACGTGCTGTCAATGGATTGAACCAGGGCATGTGAAGTGTCTGGGGTAAACCATGGAAAGTTCTGTGGGGCCTGGATGTGGAAAGGGAGCTGTGGTTTCGGTGCATCATTACATGACAGCTAGAGACTGAGTGTGAACGAATGTGGCCTTTGGTGTCTTTTCCTAGCGCTACCTCGCACACATGAGGGGGGAGGGGGATTTTATTCCATGTGTGGCGGGGTGGCGATGGGAACAAATAAAGGCAGAGGGTATGAATTATGTACATGTGCATATATGTATATGTCTGTGTGTGTATATATATGTGTACATTGAGATGTATAGGTATGTATATTTGCATGTGTGGACGTGTATGTATATACATGTGTGTGTGGGCGGGTTGGGCCATTCTTTCGTCTGTTTCCTTGCACTACCTCGCTACTGCAGGAGACAGCGACAAAGCAAAAATAAAAGTATTGATATTTCACTTTGTTTTTGGAATCCCATTGCTGTGTATCCAGTGAGAAAATTTCTACAGATATTTTTTGTGGTTTGTTAAGTTTATAGGTGAGTTGTTAGTATTAAAGGATATCAGATGGATGCAAAATGTAGCTGTTAGTATGTCATAGTCTTGTATTATAGTTTTAGTTTTATTTACAAGCTGTTATTAAGTTTGTTTAGGTGAGACATTCTTTACCAGGATTAGATTTAGATAAACCTTAAACTTGTTGATAATGTCACAGAATTTCACAGATCTACTGCTCCTGCAGTTAATGCAATGTTCTCCATTCAAGAAAATAGGTATCAGGATGATGAGACATTTGGACACTACCAAATCAGACTGCTTTGGAAACTGCTGAGAATGAAGCCAGATAGCTGCAATGTAATACACCTCCCAGGAAGTAGATATAGCTTCAATTACATCAGAAAGGAAGCCAAGAGCTAACAGTGTAATGATAGGAAAGTACAAAAAGTGTATGATTTCCAAGCTATAGTCAAATCACCTTTATCCAAAGGTTATGTTTCAGTCAAATCTATCAAATTGAAAGTACAGATTTTCACTTTCATTCTTTGGAAATTGCTGATGTCCAGGAACGATTGATTGACACTCATCTATATCTCCCTGGAAACTTTCTACGGGGAGAATAAAAGTATATATGTTACATTGTCTGGTTGTGTGGTAGATGAGAAGAAATGTGACTCATGGATAGTTCTACAGAGTGCATATGATATTCTGTTGCTGGATGTTAAACAACTTATGGTGCATAGCACTGACATAGCCATAGTGTCATGCTCTTTCACTAGGACTGTACATTTCTCCAGTGTGTTGAAATCTCGTTCAGACTGCTTGGACTCCAGGACTGTGCTCTGCCGCTATAATTGTATTCCTTCAAAGAAAAGGATAACTCTTAACTTCATCTGTGGTACAGGGAAAGTAAGATCATTAAGATGTCACCATGGGGTGAACTGTGAGCCTTTGGCCAAACATGGAGACAATGAACAATATGAGGTTGATATTACCTCTTGAGATTATATTAGGGGTCAAGGTTTTTATCACTGTAAGTAGTGAGAGTTCTTGTGTTTAGTGAAAATCAAGGAACTTTTGAAGACTTCCTCCAACAGAACTTTTTCTTTTACAGTAACAGAAAGAATAGTTCAAGTTGCAGTGCCATCATTGCCTCCAGTGGTCATTTCTGGGGAGAACATTGGTCCATATTTCATGGGACTTGTGACCATGACACTCACTTTTGCCTGAACTTACAGAAACACTCATGAGTTGTAAATCCATAACCAGCAAGTGCAGTCAATGAAACTGCTCATGTAAGAAATGTTTAGTTCCATGTTGTTTTGCTTGTCAGTTTGAAGGCATGTAGGATGAATGTGAATGCACAGCAGTTTCCATGTTCACAGCATTGCTCCATGCTCTTGTGTGTATGATTTATCAACATGTAGATGGAACTGATTCAGATGACTCAAGAAAATTACCAAACTATATTGTTGTGTAATATTGCATTAGTCTCATCAGTTTGTGCAGTATCGCTCATCTGATGCTTTTATGACACATATATGATATCATAGATGTTTAATTTTTAATACCTGAATCCCTTAATGGAAAACTTTTGTCTTTTTTGTTGCACTTGATATCATTCATCATACCTCACAAGTGATAGGTAATACAGCTTTGAATAGTGATTCTTTGTAAAGTGCATTCTACATGCTGTGGTGAATGTGCTTGTTCAGATGTTAACATGCCATGTAAAGTGAGAATAATGAACATACTTTATGATCAAGCAATATCTCTACAGTTATTGACTATTTTGTATCATAAGAATTTATAATTATCAGTAATCATTTTTTCAATGTAGGTAAAATATATAGTATAACATAAATAGTGTCAACTCACTTGGCACTTAGACCTTACTTATGCATATTTGAGCACTTTATGCTGATGCATTTGCAGATTATGTAATAGTATGGATGAAATATGCTTGGGTAATTTTTTTTCATTTTTTTTTGAATATCTTAGAAACTGTAAAGTTGAACACATTTTTCACATAGCTTGAAAAACCGAGATTCTTAGGGTTGGAAAGGAAACCTAATTGATAAATTAAGGAGTTAGGTATTTCATGTAGGTGTGGAACAAGGAGGGTTTAGGAAGGGAATAGTTTGTATAGCCAACAACTTTGCTCTTCGATAAGTTGTAGATGAAGCCCTGCAGAAAGATAAGAAAGTATACCCTATATATATATCATTTCGAAAAAGGTGTATGGAAGCATTGCTTATGTGAGAGCAAATTGTTATGTAAAGAAACCAATTTTATGTCACTGATGATATCTTTTCTTTCTCAAGCAGTGATGTGCATTTTTCATTTTCACTCTTTGCTTCATTTAGGAAACAGAAAAGACATGGTTTCTGAATATAAAGTAATACCAACAAGAGTTTTTAGTTAAAGCCGTCCTAGCAGAGCATCTGTTGTGTATAGAAGAAGCAAAAGGGAGATGGAAAGAATATTATGAAAAATTGATGGATGTGATAGAAGGTGAGGCAGCAGTTATTACATGCGTGGGTATGGAGGTTGGAATGAAAAGGATACAAGTGTAGGGGCCTCTTGCAAGAAGGGAGGAGAAAAAGGACAGTAATGAAGTTGAAAATAGGAAAGGCACTTGAAATGCATGGGATTGTGGTTAAAATGTGGAATTAAAGAGGAGAAAGTGCTACAGAGTGGATGCATTTGATAAGTGATTTAGCATGGAAGCAGAAGGTTGTGCTGAGGATTGGGTGAAAGCTATTATTGTTCATTTATTCAAAGGAAAAGGAACTAGGGATGTATGTAACAATTAAAGGGAAGTAAGTATTTTATGTATACCAGAGAAATTATAAGCAAGAGCGTTGATTGATAGAGTGATGAAAGTGACTGAATGCAGAATAAGTGAGGAGCGAGGGGTTTTTAGGAAAGGTAGGGATGTGTTGATCAGAATTTTGCTGTGAGAATGTGGAAATGTACATAGCAAAAGGTAAGAAGCTGTATACAATTTCTTTGGGTCTGGCAAAAGCAGATGACAGAGTTGAGTAGAATGATTTATGGTAAGTTGTATGGATATATGGGGTAGGAGGACAACTGTTGGACGGTGTGAAAGTCTTCTACAGAGTAGCAGATACATGCGTAAGAATGGATGGCGTATTGAGTGAAAGTTTTGGTGTACATGTGAGTGTAAGGCAGGGCTGTAGGATGTCGCCATGGCTTTTGAACATACACGTGGATGGAGCGATAAGATAGATAAAAGCATAACTAGGGAAAGAAGATTCAGAGATAGATTGTGGTGGTGAGGTTTGGCGGCTAGTGAAAATCTTGTTTTGAGGTGATACTGTGTTGTTTGCTAAGAGTGACGAGGAATTGCATAAAGTTTTAAGTGTATTTTATGATGTGTATAAGAATAGGCAGTTGATGGTGAATTTAGATAAGATTAAAGCATTGGTGTTTGAAAGGAAACAGTGAATATTTAGATTTTGCAAAGCCTATAGAGTAAGAGAAGAAAGTCTATTAAACTGTGGTATAGATATGGGGGTAGAAAGACTTGAAGAGTTGACAGAATTTAAGTATTTTGGAGCCAACTTGTGACATGGAAGGAATGATAAGGGAGAGGGAGCAGTACAGGGTAGAAGAGTCATTGGCTCCCTTAATAGAATAACAAAGGTTAAAGGTGTAAGTAGAGAAGTGAAGAAAGGATTACGGGAGAGCATAGTCCTCCAGATCCTGACCTATGCAGCTGAAAAATAGACATGGAATGATTCACAGTGGTCTTGAATCCAGCCTATGTAAATGAGCTGTGAGGGGAGCATTCAGTATGGCTAGATGGATTAAAGAAAGAAATGATAGGATGTTTGAGAGATTTCATATGGCAGGAAATGCAAAGGGAATGAATTGTGGAGTGATAGAGTGCATGAAATGTAATAGTTTGAGATGGTTTGGACATGTGGAAAGAATGCAAGAAAGGGAATTTGCAAGGAGAGTGTATGATAGTATAATTAAAGGGGTTAGTGTGAGAGGAAGACCAATTGTGACATGGAGCAATAGAGTGGAAGCGTACTGGGGGGAGAGAAATGGTGGAAGAGTGTGTGGAATGGTGTATGCAAGGGAGGCATGTCAGGAACAGGGATAAGTAGACACTCTTTTGTCATGGCCATCTCCTTGTTAGAAGTTCCCAAAGGGAACAGGTGTTAGATATATAGATAGTATAGATGAGTTGCTTTTATATTTATAGTTCAACCCTAAGACACCTTTATTGGAGCTCCTGTACTTTCAAGTCTGTGCTATGATTAGTAGTTGGGAATTTATGGACTCCTCTTGGGCAAGAAGCTCCTTGACAAGACTACTCCTTACTGTCCATTGCCTGTGATTCAGCTTTTCTAAAGGTGACTTTTCATTTGTGGTGTAACCTCATGCATGCTGAGCTTGTAACATTGATGAACTGTTTAAAGCGTAATACTTTTACCATTTGCTCACATATGGGAGGAGAATCAGTGATATTTGTGCCACTAAAAGAAGTCTTACTGTCACAACTGAGTAATATTCCAGGCATATCAGTATTAGAAAATAATTATGAAGGAACACATCTCTCTCTACTTTTCCCTTACTTTTTCTTCAAGGTCTTTAGAGTGGCATTTTAGATAATTAGAGACATTTTGCTATGCCTTGTAAGAGTTCTCATATTCATATCAGTCTTTTAAAGTAACATGATTAACTGTTAGTTATAATGATGTGCAAAAGGAGGTTTCAAGTTCATCTTTGTCATGAAGTAGGAACTTGTAGGAGTGTTCTTTGATTTTAAGGACTGCTTATTTTGAGGAAAATCAAAATATGAGGTTTCCTTCATAGACCATATTATTGATAAAGTCTTTATACCTCCACTGCTGGTGATGTTGGACTATGCCTATAAGTGGTTACACAGTGAGTGGGGAGTCGCCTATGGCAAGGTTGTAATACCATCTTTTGGTTGGAATGGAATACGGTCTCGTTGAGGACCTCACTCTAGAATGGTCCATCATTTTCTTGCTCTTGCAGTGAGTGCAGCCTTGAAGCTGCAGGAGCCTCTTGTAAGATATCCTAGGGATGTTAGTAAGCATACCTCTACTGTCTAATTCTGTAGATGTATTATTGAGTGAAATTTTTCTTTCCTCAGACTTTTTTATATCTTTAATGTAGTACAGTATCTGCCCTCTCATAGTCTTTTATTGTTTTCATTTTGTTCTGCATGTTCTAGATGCACATAAGGTAAGAATCTTTCTCCTTTTGTCTATCTTGAATTTAGATTATGGTCATATTCCACCCTAAGTATTTCTTGTGTCTCCTGTGAATTTTCCTGAGTATGTATTTCCTTATTTTGAATAAACATGGTTTATTGTAGTGGAGATACTTTAGTTTGAATCAGATGAAAATTCATTCTAATGAGGTCTTTTATGCAAACTTTTAAGTCTGTGAAAATAGGGAAGTAAAGTATATATAGTTGTCATTCATGATTGGGATGGCTTGGAGCAGTGATGCTTGGGAGGGGGTGTAGGCCTCTTTCCATGTGATGTGTAAGAAATCTTGATGTTTTCTCATGTTTGTGGGAATTGCCTACCAGATTGAGGATTCTGGTGGATATTGTACCTCTGTGATTTGAACTTCCTCCTCCTCTGGGGAAAAGACTTGTGCATCTCATTTGTATGTATCTATGTATGTCTGTATATCTCTACTGTATAAGGCTAACTGAGTAACTTTTTTTGATGAAGGTTTATGAGTGAGCTCTACAAAGTTGGGGTTATGTCTAGCAACCAGATAGCAGTTATGGCAGAAACTCTTCTTCAGCATGGTGATGACCGCTCTCTTGAAGGACTTTGCCGCCTCCTGTCCTTTGCTGGCTTGGGCCTTAGTCAGTCACATGAGGTTAGTTTTCCAAGTTACTACTACTTCAGTTTATCTTTTTTTGATGCAATATGTTTTTTTTTTTTTTTTTTTTTTTTTTGTCTCCCGCGTTTGCGAGGTAGCGCAAGGAAACAGATGAAAGAAATGGCCCAACCCACCCCCATACACATGTATATACATACGTCCACACACGCAAATATACATACCTACACAGCTTTCCATGGTTTACCCCAGACGCTTCACATGCCTTGATTCAATCCACTGACAGCACGTCAACCCCGGTATACCACATCGCTCCAATTCACTCTACTCCTTGCCCTCCTTTCACCCTCCTGCATGTTCAGGCCCCGATCACACAAAATCTTTTTCACTCCATCTTTCCACCTCCAATTTGGTCTCCCTCTTCCCCTCGTTCCCTCCACCTCCGACACATATATCCTCTTGGTCAATCTTTCCACACTCATTCTCTCCATGTGACCAAACCATTTCAAAACACCCTCTTCTGCTCTCTCAACCACGCTCTTTTTATTTCCACACATCTCTCTTACCCTTACGTTACTTACTCGATCAAACCACCTCACACCACACATTGTCCTCAAACATCTCATTTCCAGCACATCCATCCTCCTGCGCACAGCTCTATCCATAGCCCACGCCTCGCAACCATACAACATTGTTGGAACCACTATTCCTTCAAACATACCCATTTTTGCTTTCCGAGATAATGTTCTCGACTTCCACACATTCTTCAAGGCTCCCAGAATTTTCGCCCCTTCCCCCACCCTATGATCTTTCCTCACTCATTCTCTCCATGTGACCAAACCATTTCAAAACACCCTCTTCTGCTCTCTCAACCACGCTCTTTTTATTTCCACACATCTCTCTTACCCTTACGTTACTTACTCGATCAAACCACCTCACACCACACATTGTCCTCAAACATCTCATTTCCAGCACATCCATCCTCCTGCGCACAGCTCTATCCATAGCCCACGCCTCGCAACCATACAACATTGTTGGAACCACTATTCCTTCAAACATACCCATTTTTGCTTTCCGAGATAATGTTCTCGACTTCCACACATTCTTCAAGGCTCCCAGAATTTTCGCCCCCTCCCCCACCCTATGATCCACTTCCGCTTCCATGGTTCCATCCGCTGCCAGATCCACTCCCAGATATCTAAAACACTTCACTTCCTCCAGTTTTTCTCTATTCAAACTCACCTCCCAATTGACTTGACCCTCAACCCTACTGTACCTAATAACCTTGCTCTTATTCACATTTACTCTTAACTTTCTTCTTTCACACACTTTACCAAACTCAGTCACCAGCTTCTGCAGTTTCTCACATGAATCAGCCACCAGCGCTGTATCATCAGCGAACAACAACTGACTCACTTCCCAAGCTCTCTCATCCCCAACAGCCTTCATACTTGCCCCTCTTTCCAAAACTCTTGCATTCACCTCCCTAACAACCCCATCCATAAACGAATTAAACAACCATGGAGACATCACACACCCCTGCTGCAAACCTACATTCACTGAGAACCAATCACTTTCCTCTCTTCCTACACGTACACATGCCTTACATCCTCGATAAAAACTTTTCACTGCTTCTAACAACTTGCCTCCCACACCATATATTCTTAATACCTTCCACAGAGCATCTCTATCAACTCTATCATATGCCTTCTCCAGATCCATAAATGCTACATACAAATCCATTTGCTTTTCTAAGTATTTCTCACATACATTCTTCAAAGCAAACACCTGATCCACACATCCTCTACCACTTCTGAAACCACACTGCTCTTCCCCAATCTGATGCTCTGTACATGCCTTCACCCTCTCAATCAATACCCTCCCATATAATTTACCAGGAATACTCAACAAACTTATACCTCTGTAATTTTAGCACTCACTCTTATCCCCTTTGCCTTTGTACAATGGCACTATGCACGCATTCCGCCAATCCTCAGGCACCTCACCATGAGTCATACATACATTAAATAACCTTACCAACCAGTCAACAATACAGTCACCCCCTTTTTTAATAAATTCCACTGCAATACCATCCAAACCTGCTACCTTGCCGGCTTTCATCTTCCGCAAAGCTTTTACTACCTCTTCTCTGTTTACCAAATCATTTTCCCGTAACCCTCTCACTTTGCACACCACCTCGACCAAAACACCCTATATCTGCCTCTCTATTATCAAACACATTCAACAAACCTTCAAAATACTCACTCCATCTCCTTCTCACATCACCACTACTTGTTATCACCTCCCCATTTGCGCCCTTCACTGAAGTTCCCATTTGCTCCCTTGTCTTACGCACTTTATTTATGGTGTTTTTACAAAATGATGTAATTTACATGTATCCAACATGCCTTGAACAGAACATTCAGGTATCTCATGCATAACTTTCCTCACACTCCATAGGAATCTGTAAGACTCTTCTGTTAAGGTCCTCCTAAAGCACATTTTTCTTCATTATCTTATTTCTTCATACATACTGATTATTTTAACTCATCAGTTATTTCCATTTTACTAAGATACACTCATTTCAGTCAGTTGCACCAAATCACTGCCTCCACACATGTACCTGTCACCATTATGCGTAGTCTTGTACTTCTCTGTCTCCTCCAGCCATAATGTTATATCTCCTGGTTATTTATGTTCCTTCCCCCATATGAAATGTTCCAGCCCCACAGCTTTGCCCTTAGATAGATAAATATGCACAAACCCACACATCTAAAGAGCACTATATATTCATGTCTGTGTATACCCATAGTAACCTTCCTTTTTTCCATCTTATTATCATGAATTTTTCTTTGATATATCACAAGACAGCCATACTGCTATCCATCTCTCCTCTCTTAGAATAAAAAATTTCAAATGTTTTTAATACTAATTGTCTTGCCTATTTTAGTGAGTTAGTGTCAGGAACAAATATATAAAGGCCTAACTTGCAGACACCTATTCCTTGGCTCCCATGTTTAATGCACTGAAACCTGGGTCTGCCAACCACAATCAGGCCCCCACAGATTGCTCCAAAGTTTATCTTGATTACTTAATATGCACAGTATGTTTCCCAGGATAATGTGGATTGATTTATGAATTGTAATCTTTTACACAGTTTATGCATTTGGGTTCGTTGTATTTCTGTATGACTATATTGTGGATATACTAACCATGTAAGAAATTAATTTATCTATCCATCTTGTCTTTTATATTTTTCTTTTTTTATTTTAGCATAGAAGGCATAGGCAGTTGAGGCTCTAAACTAGACTATCCCATTAACGCTAGATATTATTTATTTATTTTATTGTACTTGATCGCCGTTTCTCGCGTCAGCGAGGTAGTGCCAGGAAACAGATGAAAGAAAGAATAGCACATCCACTCACATTCACACACACACACACACACACACACACACACACACACACACACACACACACACACACACATGCGCACACACACACACACACACACACACACACACACACACACACACACACACATATATATAGATGCTTGTGGCATGAGAAGAGTGGGAGGTGGGTTGATTAGAAAGGGTAGTGAGTGGTGGGATGAAGAAGTAAGATTATTAGTGAAAGAGAAGAGAGAGGCATTTGGACGATTTTTGCAGGGAAAAAATGAAATTGAGTGGGAGATGTATAAAAGAAAGAGACAGGAGGTCAAGAGAAAGGTGCAAGAGGTGAAAAAGAGGGCAAATGAGAGTTGGGGTGAGAGAGTATCATTAAATTTTAGGGAGAATAAAAAGATGTTCTGGAAGGAGGTGAATAAAGTGCGTAAGACAAGGGAGCAAATGGGAACTTCAGTGAAGGGCGCAAATGGGGAGGTGATAACAAGTAGTGGTGATGTGAGAAAGAGATGGAGTGAGTATTTTGAAGGTTTGTTGAATGTGTTTGATGTTAGAGTGGCAGATATAGGGTGTTTTGGTCGAGGTGGTGTGCAAAGTGAGAGGGTTAGGGAAAATGATTTTGTAAACAGAGAAGAGGTAGTAAAAGCTTTGCGGAAGATGAAAGCCGGCAAGGCAGCAGGTTTGGATGGTATTGCAGTGGAATTTATTAAAAAAGGGGGTGACCGTATTATTGACTGGTTGGTAAGGTTATAAAATGTATGTATGACTCATGGTGAGGTGCCTGAGGATTGGCGGAATGCGTGCATAGTGCCATTGTACAAAGGCAAAGGGGATAAGAGTGAGTGCTCAAATTTCAGAGGTATAAGTTTGTTGAGTATTCCTGGTAAATTATATGGGATGGTATTGATTGAGAGGGTGAAGGCATGTACAGAGCATCAGATTGGGGAAGAGCAGTGTGGTTTCTTTTTTGCTTTGTCGCTGTCTCCCGTGTTAGCGAGGTAGCGCAAGGAAACAGACTAAAGAATAGCCCAACCCACCCACATGCACATGTAAATACATACACGTCCACACACGCAAATATACATACCAATACATCTCAATGTACACATATATATACACACACAGACATATACATATATACACATGTACATAATTCATACTGTCTGCCTTTATTTATTCCCATCGCCACCTCGCCACACATGGAATAACAACCCCCTCCCCCCTTATGTGTGCAGGGTAGCGCTAGGAAAAGACAACAAAGGCCCCATTTGTTCACACTCAGTCTTTAGCTGTCATGTAATGATGCACCGAAACCACAGCTCCCTTTCCACATCCAGGCCCCACAGAACTTTCCATGGTTTACCCCAGACGCTTCACATTCCCTGGTTCAATCCATTGACAGCACGTCGACCCCAGTATACCACATCATTCCAATTCACTCTATTCCATGCACGCCTTTCACCCTCCTGCATGTTTAGGCCCCGATCACTCAAAATCTTTTTCACTCCATCTTTCCACCTCCAATTAGGTCTCCCACTTCTTGTTCCCTCCACCTCTGACACATATATCCTCTTGGTCAATCTTTCCTCACTCATTCTCTCCATGTGACCAAACCATTTCAAAACACCCTCTTCTGCTCTCTTAACCACACTCTTTTTGTTTCCACACATCTCTCTTTCCCTTACATTACTTACTCGATCAAACCACCTCACACCACATATTGTCCTCAAACATCTCATTTCCAGCACATCCACCCTCCTGCGCACAACTCTGTCCATAGCCCACGCCTTGCAACCATACAACATTGTTGGAACCACTGTTCCTTCAAACATACTCATTTTTGCTTTCCGAGATAATGTTCTCGACTTCCAAACATTCTTCAAGGCTCCCAGGATTTTCGCCCCCTCCCCCACCCTATGATTCACTTCCGCTTCCATGGTTTCATCTGCTGCCAGATCCACTCCCAGATATCTAAAACACTTTACTTCCTCCAGTTTTTCTCCATTCAAACTTACCTCCCAATTGACTTGACCCTCAACCCTACTGTACCTAATAAACCTTGCTCTTATTCACATTTACTCTTAACTTTCTTCTTTCACACACTTTACCAAACTCAGTCACCAGCTGCTGCAGTTTCTCACATGAATCAGCCACCAGTGCTGTATCATCAGCGAACAACAA
Source organism: Panulirus ornatus (assembly GCF_036320965.1). NCBI lineage: Eukaryota > Metazoa > Arthropoda > Malacostraca > Decapoda > Palinuridae > Panulirus > Panulirus ornatus. Next base: position 43,030,088 of record NC_092234.1, on the reverse strand, counting down.
CTGACTCACTTCCCAAGCTTTCTCATCCCCAACAGACTGCATACTTGCCCCTCTTTCCAAAACTCTTGCATTCACCTCCCTAACAACCCCATCCATAAACAAATTAAACAACCATGGAGACATCACACACCCTTGCCGCAAAGCTACATTCACTGAGAACCAATCACTTTCCTCTCTTCCTACATGTACACATGCCTTACATCCTTGATAAAAACTTTTCACTGCTTCTAACAACTTGCCTCCCACACCATATATTCTTAATACCTTCCACAGAGCATCTCTATCAACTCTATCATATGCCTTCTCCAGATCCATAAATGCTACATACAAATCCATTTGCTTTTCTAAGTATTTCTCACATACATTCTTCAAAGCAAACACCTGATCCACACATCCTCTACCACCTCTGAAACCACACTGCTCTTCCCCAATCTGATGCTCTGTACATGCCTTCACCCTCTCAATCAAGACCCTCCCATATAATTTACCAGGAATACTCAACAAACTTATACCTCTGTAATTTGAGCACTCACTTTTATCCTCTTTGCCTTTGTACAACGGCACTATGCAAGCATTCCGCCAATCCTCAGGCACCTCACCATGAATCATACATACATTAAATAACCTTACCAACCAGTCAACAATACAGTCACCCCCTTTTTTAATAAATTCCACTGTAATACCATCCAAACCTGCTGCCTTGCCGGCTTTCATCTTCCGCAAAGCTTTTACTACCTCTTCTTTGTTTACCAAATAATTTTCCCTAACCCTCTCACTTTGCACACCACCTCGACCAAAACACCCTATATCTGCCACTCTATCATCAAACACATTCAACAAACCTTCAAAATACTCACTCCATCTCCTTCTCACATCACCACTACTTGTTATCACCTCACCATTAGCCCCCTTCACTGAAGTTCCCATTTGCTCCCTGTGTCTTACACACTTTATTTACCTCCTTCCAAAACATCTTTTTATTCTCCCTAGAGTTTAATGATTCTCACCCCAACTCTCATTTGCCCTCTTTTTCACCTCTTGCACCTTTCTCTTGAACTCCTGCCTCTTTCTTTTATACATTTTCCACTCATTTGCATTTTTTTTCCCTGCAAAAATTGTCCAAATGCCTCTTTCTTCTCTTTCACTAATAATCTTACTTCTTCATCCCACCACTCGTTACCCTTTCTAATCGACCACGCTTCTCATGCCACAAGCATCTTTTTCGCAAGCCATCACTGTTTCCCTAAATACATCCCATTCCTCCCCCACTCCCCTTACCTCCTTTGCTCTCACCTTTTTCCATTCTGTACTCAGTCTCTCCTGGTACTTCCTCACACGAGTCTCCTTCCCAAGCTCACTTACTCTCACCACTCTCTTCACCACAACATTCTCTCTTCTTTCCTGAAAACCCCTACAAATCTTCACCTTCGCCTCCACAAAATAATGATCAGACATCCCTCCAGTTGCACCTCTCAGTGCATTAACATCCAAAAGTCTCTCTTTTGCGCGCGCTTATCAAGTAACACGTAATCCAATAACACTCTCTGGCCATCTCTCCTACTTACATACGTATACTTATATATATCTCGCTTTTTAAACCAGGTATTCCCAATCACCAGTCCTTTCTCAGTACACAAATCCACAAGCTCTTCACCATTTCCATTTACAACACTGAACACCCCATGTATACCAATTATTCCCTCAACTGCCACATTATTCACCTTTGCATTCAAATTGCCCATCACTATAATCCGGTCTTTTGCATCAAAACCACTAACACACTCGTTCAGCTGCTCCCAAAACACTTGCCTCTCGTGATCTTTCTTCTCATGCCCAGGTGCATATCACCCATCTCTCTCCATCAACTTTCAGTTTTACCCATATCAATCTAGAATTTACTTTCTTATGCTCTATCACATACTCCCACAACTCCTGTTTCAGGAGTAGTGCTACTCCTTCCCTTGCTCTTGTCCTCTCACTAACCCCTGACTTTACTTCCAAGACATTCCCAAACCACTCTTCCCCTTTACCCTTGAGCTTCGTTTCACTCAGAGCCAAAACATCCAGGATCCTTTCCTCAAACATACTACCTATCTCTCCTTTTTTCTCATCTTGGTTACATCCACACACATTTAGACACCCCAATCTGAGCCTTCGAGGAGGATGAGCACTCCCCGCATGACTCCTTCTTCTGTTTCTCCTTTTAGAATGTCAAAATACAAGGAGGGGAGGGTTTCTGGCCCCCCACTCCCGTCCCCTTTAGTCGCCTTTATTTATTTATTTATTATTCTTTGTCGCTGTCTCCTGCGTTACCGAGGTAGCACAAGGAAACAGACAAAAGAATGGCCCAACCCACCCACATACACGTGTATATACATACACATCCACACACATACATATACATACCTATACATTTCAGTGTATACATATATATACTTACACAGACATATACATATATACATATGTACATAATTCATACTTGCTGCCTTTATTCATTTCTATCACCACCCTGCCACACATGAAACGACAACTCCCTCCCCCCCGCACGTGCGTGAGGTAGCGCTAGGAAAAGACAACAAAGGTCACATTCATTCACACTCAGTTTCTAGTTGTCATGTATAATGCACCAAAACCACAGCTCCCTTTCCACATCCAGGCCCGCAAAACTTTCCATGGTTTACCTTAGATGCTTCACATGCCCTGGTTCTGTCCATTGACAGCACATCGACCCAGGTATATACCACATTGTTCCAATTCACTCTATTCCTTGTACGTCTCTCACCCTCCTGGATGTTCAGGCCCCAATTCCTCAAAATCTTTTTTACCTCATCCTTCCACCTCCAATTTGGCCTCCAGCTTCTTGTTCCGTCCACCACTGACACATACATCCTCTTTGTCAATCTTTCCTCTCATTCTTTCCATATGTCCAAGCCATTTCAGTACACCCTCTACTGCTCTCTCAGCCACACTTGTTTTATTTCCCCACATATCCCACACCCTTTCATTACTTACTCGATCAAACAGTCTCACACCATATATTGTTCTTAAACATTTCATTTCCAACACATTCACCCCCCTCCACATGACCATATCTATAGCCCATGCCTCGCAGCCACAAAAACGTTGTTGGAACGACTATTCCATCAAACATATCCATTTTGCTCCGAGATAATGTTCCCTCCTTCTGGACATTCTTCATTGCTCCCAGAACCTTCATCTCCTCCCCCAATCTGTGACTCACTTCTGCTTCTGAGTTCACTCCCAGATATCTAAAACACTTTACTTCCTCCACTTTTTCTCCATTCAAACTTACATCCCAATTAACTTGTCCCTCCATCCTACTGAATCTAATAACCTTGCTCTTATTCACATTTACTCTCATCTTTCTCCTTTCACATACTTTTCCAAACTCAGTCACCAACTTCTGCAGTTTCACACCCAAATCAGCCTCCAGAGCTGTATCATCAGTGAACAACAACTGACTCACTTCCCAGGCCCTCTAATCCCCAATGGAATGCATACTCGCCCCTTTCTCCAAAACTTGTGCATTTACCCTAAACACCCCATCCATAAACAAATTAAACAACCATGGGGACATCACACACACCCCTACCACAGACTATCACTCACTCATACACATGACTTACATCCTTGTAAAAACTTTTCACGTGCTTCTAGCAACCTAACTCCTATGCCATATACTCTTAAGTCCTTCCATAAAGCATTTCTATTAACCCCATCATATATTATTATTATCATAATTATTATTATTATTATTATTATTATTATTATTATTATTATTATTATTATTATCATTATTATTATACTTTGTCGCTGTCTCCCACTTTAACAAAGTAGCGCAAGGAAACAGACAAAAGAATGGCCCAACCCACCCACATACATATGTATATACATACAGGTCCACACACACACACATATACATACCTATACATCTCAATGTATATATTTTTTTTTTTTTTTTGCTTTGTCGCTGTCTCCTGCATTTGCGAGGTAGCGCAAGGAAACAGATGAAAGAAATGGCCCAACCCACCCCCATACACATGTATATACATACGTCCACACACGCAAATATACATACCTACACAGCTTTCCATGGTTTACCCCAGACACTTCACATGCCCTGATTCAATTCACTGACAGCACGTCAACCCCGGTATACCACATCGAATCCAATTCACTCTATTCCATGCCCTCCTTTCACCATCCTGCATGTTCAGGCCCCAATCACACAAAATCTTTTTCACTCCATCTTTCCACCTCCAATTTGGTCTCCCACTTCTCCTTGTTCCCTCCACCTCCGACACATATATCCTCTTGGTCAATCTTTCCTCACTCATTCTCTCCATGTGCCCAAACCATTTCAAAACACCCTCTTCTGCTCTCTCAACCACGCTCTTTTTATTTCCACACATCTCTCTTACCCTTACGTTACTTACTCGATCAAACCACTTCACACCACACATCTCATTTCCAGCACATCCATCCTCCTGCGCACAACTCTATCCATAGCCCACACCTCGCAACCATACAACATTGTTGGAACCACTATTCCTTCAAACATACCCATTTTTGCTTTCCGAGATAATGTTCTCGACTTCCACACATTCTTCAAGGCTCCCAGGATTTTCGCCTCCTCCCCAACCCTATGATCCACTTCCACTTCCATGGTTCCATCCGCTGCCAGATCCACTCGCAGATATCTAAAACACTTTACTTCCTCCAGTTTTTCTCCATTCAAACTTACCTCCCAATTGACTTGACCCTCAACCCTACTGTACCTAATAACCTTGCTCTTATTCACATTTACTCTTAACTTTCTTCTTTCACACACTTTACCAAACTCAGTCACCAGCTTCTGCAGTTTCTCACATGAATCAGCCACCAGCGCTCTATCATCAGCGAACAACAACTGACTCACTTCCCAAGCTCTCTCATCCCCAACAGACTTCATACTTGCCCCTCTTTCCAAGACTCTTGCATTTACCTCCCTAACAACCCCATCCATAAACAAATTAAACAACCATGGAGACATCACACACCCCTGCTGCAAACCTACATTCACTGAGAACCAATCACTTTCCTCTCTTCCTACACGTACACATGCCTTACATCCTCGATAAAAACTTTTCACTGCTTCTAACAACTGCCCTAATTTATTCCTGTCGCCACCCCGCCACACATGAAATGAAAACCCCCTCCCCCGCATGTGCGCGAGATAGCACTAGGAAAAGACAACAAAGGCCGCATTCGTTCTCACTCAGTCTCTATCTGTCATGTATAATGCACCAAAACCACAGCTCCCTTTCCACATCCAGGCCCCACAAAACTTTCCATGGTTTACCCCAGACACTTCTTATGCCCTGATTCAATCCATTGACAGCACGTCGAACCTGGTATACCACATCATTCCAATTCACTCTATTCCTTGCACGCCTTTCACCCTCCTGCATGTTCAGGCCCCGATCACTCAAAATCTTTTTCACTCCATCCTTCCACCTCCAATTTGGTCTCCCACATCTCTTTCCCTCCACCTCTGACACATACATCCCCTTTGTCAATCTTTCTCCACTCATTCTCCCCACATGACCAAATCACCTCAAAACACTCTCCTCTGCTCTCTCAACCACACTCTCCCCACCACCACACATCCCTCCCACCCTCCCACCACTTACTCGATCAAACCACCTGACACCACAGCCTGAGCCAGGTTACCTTTTTATTGACCAACCCCTATGGGTTGACTGTGGACTGACTGCCACAACCAGGATTTGAACCTGTGCACTTGACCCTGGGCGGCCTGGGAATGCATCATGGTCAGGAATGCTAACTACAACACCACAGGAGTCTCTTAGTTCTTTCTCATTTATCTGGGGTGCATCAGGTGCATGTAACCTCTGAATTCACTCATGCATATCATCAATTTTACATATGCACTGTGCAAGAGCATTTTGATGATTGCACTGTGCAAGAGCATTTTGATGATTTTTTGCTTTTCAGAGAAACTTACGTATATTTGATATAGATATATAGTCCTTGTGATTAATTCCAGATATGTACCATTTTAGTTTACTGGATTATTACAACTTAATTATAAATTGGATATTCAGAGATGGTGTAGTAGGTTATACTAAGAGATCCTTCTGACTGTCAGTAAAATTGTAAATGATATCAGCAGTAACAATGATTAAGATAAGGTTATGCAGGAATACCTAAATCATTAGCAAAATCTAATGACATGTAGATATTGACCAGATTATGGAGAATTTTCAAATCATGCTCCACAAGCTATGACCCTCCCATAATATTCTGGGTGATTATGTATATATCAGTATATATCTCTGTCACCTGTTTCCTCTGGGAACTCCTGTGAGGGAGTGGCCACATCAAAAGAATCTCCACTTATCCTTGTCCTTACTTGCCTCCCTCGCATATACCATTCCATGCATTCTTCCACCATTTCTCTCCTTCCAATGCTCTTCCACTCTTTTCCCCTTGTCACAGGTGGTAGTCCTCTCACACCAACCTCTTTAATCATACTTTCATACACTCTCCTTGTAAACTCCCCATTTTGTATTTATTCCACATGCCCAGTCAACCTCATTGTACAGATGCTTCCCAACATATGTGCGAGTTCTGTTCTGACCAACCGATCGTATTCCAAAATGGATGTAAGTCAGACATATGTCAGCATGGCATGTAGAATTCGTATACTTGTATAGCATTCTTTTATCCTACTCAATTTCTTTTCAGATTATCTCATTTTTTATTAAACAGCTTTATTATATGATTGTGTAGTTTCTTATCTTTTTTTTAAGATTGTTTAGTTCACGGATTGATTCATCCAAACTTTCAATGAACTTCTTGGCAGCTCCTTTGTCAGCACATACTACTTCACCAGTGACTCAAACATTGTGCAAACTATATCTTTTAAATCTGTTGAACCAACCATGACTTGTGAAGTTCTCAGTGTAACCCTCTCCCTCTCACTCCTTCAGGGTCTCAAAAAGACTTTTAGTTTTTGTTAGTGGCTTAGTGGTACACATTTTTTCATTTGATCTTCCATCCACAGCATCAACAACTTTTCCATTTCATGGATGGGCCCTTGTCATTGCTTTGTTATTATTGTAGACTTCATACTTGCCAAACCTTTCACTGCTTCACATATTTTTTCTTTGTCCTTTAAAATCGTGGAGACTGTTGAATGGGACAACTGTAGATCATGTGCAATCACACTGACTTTTTTTTCCACCTTCATATTGGGTGATTGCCTTCATTTTCAATTCCAAATCGAGCATCTTCTTGGCTTCTTGCTAGATCTATCAACATGTGATGGCTTTTCTTCTTGCTCATCATCTTTGGGGTTTAATACAAAAATGGTCAATCCAGCATGAAAATTTGTTAGATTCTTTTGAATAACGCGTGCTTACTGAATGGTAGCTGAGATCAAGAACTGAGAGAGATGCTCTGATGTACAAAATGCCAGATCATCTGACATTTACTGTCTTACACATGCAGCCGTAAGCACTGTTTGACGTACGACCAAGTTTAATTTTTATATTTACATTTTTTTTTTTTTTTTTTTTTTTTTTTTTATACTTTGTCGCTGTCTCCCGCGTTTGCGAGGTAGCGCAAGGAAACAGACGAAAGAAATTCCCCAACCCCCCCCATACACATGTACATACACACGTCCACACACACAAATATACATACCTACACAGCTTTCCATGGTTTACCCCGGACGCTTCACATGCCTTGATTCAATCCACTGACAGCACGTCAACCCCTGTATACCACATCGCTCCAATTCACTCTATTCCTTGCCCTCCTTTCACCCTCCTGCATGTTCAGGCCCCGATCACACAAAATCTTTTTCACTCCATCTTTCCACCTCCAATTTGGTCTCCCTCTTCTCCTCGTTCCCTCCACCTCCGACACATATATCCTCTTGGTCAATCTTTCCTCACTCATTCTCTCCATGTGCCCAAACCATTTTAAAACACCCTCTTCTGCTCTCTCAACCACGCTCTTTTTATTTCCACACATCTCTCTTACCCTTACGTTACTTACTCGATCAAACCACCTCACACCACACATTGTCCTCAAACATCTCATTTCCAGCACATCCATATTTTTTTATTTATATTTCTTTCTGGTCTTATGTACAGATGGTCGTGAGTTGCATAGGTCATAAGTCAGGGAGCATCTATTATGTTTCACCCAATCTACCTCACCGTAATTCATTCCTTTTGAATTCCCTTCCATACCAAATCTCTCATACTCCCACTCATTTCTTTCATCATTCCATGTAGTTGTACAACATACTCATATCAAATAGCTCATATTCACAGCCTGGATTTTTGACCTTTGTGATTCATACTATGTTCATTTTTCAGCTGCATAGGTCAAAGTTGGGAGTAATATGCTCTCCCATTATTCATTTTTCTCTTCCTTATTTACACCTGCACCTTTTATTAAGGGACTCTTCTACTGTGTACTGCTCTCTCCCTTATTTCCCCTTCCATATCACAACATTTGCCGAAGATAGTTATTTACACCTGCACCTTTTATTAAGGAATGCTGTGACTTCTACTGTGTACTGCTCTCTCCCTTATTTCCCTTTCCATATCACCACATTTGCCCAAGATAGCTGCAAAATACTTAAATTCTGTTACCTCTTCTCAGTCTTTCTCTCACCATATCAGTACCACAGTGCTGTACACTTTCTTCTCTCACTCTGTAGGGCTTTGCAGAACCTTTACTTTCATTCTGTTTCCTTTCAAACACTATTTCTTTACTTTTACCTTCAGTCACTTACTCTTCCTCACATCATAAAATATACTCACAATTCTGCAAATCCCCTTCACTAGCAGCAGACACAAGATCATCCACATACAGACTTGTCGTTAACCAGCATACCTCACCACCACACTCCACCTCTGCACTCCCTTTCCTTAGTTTTGCTTTCATATCTCTTATCACTTTATCTATGTATGTGTTAAAAAGCCATGGTTACATCACACAGCCCTACCTCACACTCACATGTATACCAGGACTTTCATTCAATTGTCCATCCAATGTTGCACATGCATTTGTTACTCCAACAATTGTCCCCTACCTCTTATATCCTAAGCACATTAAGCATTTCAGTCGACTCAGTCATGTGCTTTTTCCAGATTCATAAAAGCTGCATACAGCTTCTTACCTTTTGCTAGATGTATTTTCATTGTCATTATCACTGCAAAAATCTGATCAACATATCCCCTATCTTTCCCAAAACCTCCGTGCTCGTCACTTTTTCTGCTCTGATTCACTTCTCTTTATCCGTCAACACTCTTGCATACACAATGTACTGAACAAACTTGCTCCCCTTTAATTGCTACATTCATCCTTAGCACCTTTTCTTTAGAATAAAGAAATGATAGTAGCTTTCACCCTATCGTAAGGCACAACATTCTGCTTCCATGGTAAATTACACAACAAATGCTTCCACTCTATCACACTTTCTCCTCCATACTTCATCGTTTCAGCCATAATCCCATCTACTCCAGGTGCCATTTCCTATCTGCAACCTCAATACTGCCCTTTTTACCTGCCTTGCTATCTGCAAAGGTTTTGGGAGCATTGAGGAATGTGTGGAAAGAGAGGTCAGTATCTGTGAGGACAAAAATGGATATGCTTGAAGGTATTGTAGTCCCAACAATATTATATAGATGCAAGGCATGAGCTATAGATGAGGATGTGCAGAAGAGGATGGATGTGTTGAAAATGAAATGTTATGGGCAATACATGGTGTGAGGTGGTTTTGATTGAATAAATAATAAAAGGGTAAGAGAGAGGTGTGCTAATTAGAGCGGATGGTTGAGAGAGTTGAAGAATGTGCTGAAATGGTTTGGACATACAGAGAAAATGAGGGAGGAGATGTTGACAAAGAGGATATATGTCAGAAGTGGAGGGGAAATGGAGAAGGGGAAGATCAACGGGAGATGGAAAGAGGGTGTGAAGAATATTTTGAGTGGACAGAGCCTGAACATGCAGGATGATGAAAAGTGTGCATGGGATAGAGTGACTTGAAACAATGTAGTATGCAGGGGGCGATATGCTGTCATTGTACTGAACCAGGGAAAGGTTCTGTGGGGCGTGGTTGTGGATAAGAGCTATAGTTTTGCTACATTGCACAAGACAGTTAGAGAATAGTTGGAAGTGAATGGGGCCTATCTGTGTCTGGCACAACCTTGTTGACTTGGGAAACAGTAGACAAGTATGAAAAAAATATCATTATTACTATTATTATATTTGTATGTCAAAACATTGTCAAATTATTTTAAGTAAGTGTTTATAAAAGGTTTTCTGCTTTGTCAAGTTTACTTTGATTACATCTTGTTGCTCTTTTTTTTTAATACATCTTCAATTATGTTAAGGAAATCTGTGGGAAATTGGATTTCATTCTTGATTTTTTTTCTTTTTTTTTTAAAGAATGGCTTCTCAAGAGTGCATCTGTTCTGTTACCAGGGATAACCTGCATAAAGATCCAACCTACCAGCCAGAGGTGTTCCATGTTTCAAGTCTAGCTTGTGTTTCTAATAAGATTTCCCACCATGTGTGAATGTAAATGCAATGTTTGCTATATAAAGAAAATGGTTCAGTAAGCAATGACTGTAGCATGTTTGTAAGTCTTTTGTTAGGATGTTTGCATGTTTTAAATATCAACTGATTGTGATATACAAATTGTTCCTTTACCACAGGGCTTAGTAAACCAGAGTTGCACCTATTTGGAAAATCGTCTTGGAGATGGTAGCTTAAATCTCAGACTTCGATTTTTAACACAAGACACACTGGACCTTCGTGCTAATGGGTGGAGACCTCGAGGTGGTGATCGAATCCATCTTCCTCCAAGCAGGAATGTACGAGGATAATAATTTGAAATATGGGTCATTGAGTTATGTACGTGTTATTTATGGTGACGTTTTAACTCTTACATTGTAAGATATTTATTGTTGTATGTTTCTTCACATGTTCAGTGGTCAACTTTCACATAAACCCAGATTTAGAATAGCTCTCGGTACGGCTTCCAATTGTATACCACATTCACAACCATTTTATTGTAGACATTTTCAAAATACAGCATATACTACATACCAAGCATGGTACAGTAATGTAACTCTACACTGCCTCACCAGTTTATATTGTAATCATCACTGATACCTTGTAATTAAATGGCATTGTATTTTCTTTATAATATGGAGGTTACTGGGAAGGTGGTTCTGTTAATCATGTTGTGGAGTTGGTTAGGCTTTATTGAACTTTATGATGCGAAGGAAGTATTTGCTTACTTTGAAATGTGACTATCCATCAAAATTCTTTCCTTACATAGAAAAGTATTTTGGTTGGGCCTTCATATGATTATCTAGTTTACTTTAGCTAGTTGATACCCAGAGAGCAAAACTGAAATAGTAGCAGGTCTCAGGATTCTGATACTGTAGTTGCTTATTTTCAAAACTTAGTAATTTGTATCATTGAAATATTCCACTTTTCAAAATGGAATAATGCCCTGTGAGTATGATGGCAACGTTGTTCTTGATGATGTACTTTTGATTTGAGTAATCAGGATAGTTTACTGCATATTTAGGCTACTGCTTGAAATTTTCCCAAATGTCATGAAGAAAATTAGCATTATAAAACAGTGTAAAAACCTTTTACTGGTAAATAAGTTACTGTTGATGACTTTAATACAATTAACAAAAGAAGGAACAGAGAAGAGGGCCAGGTGAGGATATTCCCTCAAAGGCCCAGTCCTCTGTTCTTAACGCTACCTCGCTATCGCGGGAAATAGCGAATAGTATAAAAAAAAAAAAAAAAAATGAATGTGGTATTCAGGATTTTTTCTTTGTATATTTAACAACAAACATGGTGATAATGATAGAACACCTAGTGACAAGAGAATATGTAAATGTATAATACTGTAGTGTAAAAAGTACACAGTTGTTCATTTCATTTCGCATTATGAAATCCCAGGAAATTTGTACTAATGAAAACAATGAACCAAGAACCTGTGATGAGATAACAATAAAAGATTTTAGAATACAACAAGATAGAATGTAAAACATATCCATAGTCTTAGAACATATTATTACTTTTTTCATTTATCACACATTTATCATTTGAAGATGTAAGCAGTTATAGGTATGAAAAGGCAAGCACTTACGGAAAAGAGAAATGGAGTGAGTGTTCTGAAGGGCTATTCAATACCTTAGATGATAAGATGGTGGATGTGGTGTGTTTGGGATGATATGACTAGTGAAGTGAGAGTCTTGTTGAATGGTGTTGTGAAAAAAGAGGTAGTGAAAGTTTTTTCATAAGGTGAAGTGTCGTGAAGCAGTAGGAGTGGATAGGAATACCAATGAATTTTTCAAGAAAGGGGGTGACATTGTTTATGACTAGTTAATCAGCTAGTCAACATTTTTGTGGCCCTAAGTTAGTACCCTAAGATTGGCAGAATGCATGTATAATGCCCTTGTTTTATATAAAGGCAAGGGAACAAAAGTGAATGCTTGAATTACAGAAGAATTACTCATTTGATGCGCTTGGTAAAGTGTATGTGAGAGTGGTGATTGAAAAAGGGGTGGTATGCAAAGACCATCTGACTGTAGGGAAGCACTGTGAGGTAGAGGTAGAGGATATGAGGACTCAGGCATTTTCTTGAATTTATGTGTAGCATTTATGGATTTGGAGAAAACATACGGTGCATGGACAGAGAGGTCTTATGGAAGGTGCTCCGAATATGTAGGTTCAATGGAAAGTTACTGAATGCAGTGAGGAGTTTGAACAGTGAGAGCAAGGCATGTTTAAGAGTAGGAAGGGAGGTGGGTGAGTGGTTCCTGGTGAAGTTGGATCTGCATCAAGGATGTGTGATACACTTTTTTTTTTTTAATCTATGGATGGGGTGGTAGAGGAGGTAAGTGTAAGGGCTTTAGAGTGAGGGGCATAGAAGGTGAATCATTTGCTGTTAGCAGACAACACAGCTCTAGTAGCAGGCTTGAGAGAGAAACTCCAGAAGCTGGTGACAGAGTTGGGAGAGTTTGAAAGAAAGTTGATAGTAAATTTTGAGCAAAAGTAAGGAAATAAAGTGCAGCAGGGAAATGAGACAGGTTAGCTCTCTCAATAAGACTGTGCTTACTACCAAACTTCTCCCTCACACTGTCATACCTTACACAATCAGCCGACTTCACAACACATAGTCCTCAGGCATTTTATTTTCAATATGTCCTGCATCTTCTTTTCTTTTGCTTTCAAGGCCAAGACTTAATAGAACTCTATAGGGATTATTTTACCTTCAAACATACCCATCTTACCCTTTAGAGAGAGTAACTCCTCCTTCCACATGCTCCTTATTGCACCCAGGACCTCAGCTCCCCTCCCCATTCTGTGATTCTCATCAATCACCATGTTTTTATCCACTGTCATGTCTAGTTTCAAGTGTCTAAAACACTCAAAACACTCCAGTTCCTCCCATCTTTCCCTCCTCCTGATGCACATCATTACTTTTGTTGACATTTACTCTGTTTTCTTTTTCCACCACTCTCACAACCAGCTTCTGGAACTTCTTTCAAGAGATTGCCATCAGAACCTTGTCATCTGCAAACAGTTGATTCATCTCCTGTGCCCAATCCAACCCCAAAATACTGTAGACCTTCCCCTTTCCATAGAAGTGTGGCAAAGCAGCAGGTGTGGATAGGAATACAGATGAACTTCTCAAAAATGGATTGACATTATTTACATGATGTTTACACATTATAGATATTTGCATTTACCACCATAATTATTCTTTCCATAATTTAATTAACGAGAGTCTCCTTCACAAGGAACCACTCGCCCTCCTTCCTTCCAATCTAAAACATGCCTTGCTTTCCGGGTAAAAACAAACCACTGCATTTAGTAACTTTCCATTGAAACCAAATATGTGTGGCACCTTCCATGAGACAACCCCACCAAAGCTACCATATGCTTTATCCAGATCCTAAATGTCACTTACAAGTAACTCTCTTTCTTCTGGCATTTCTCACACATATTCTTCAAATCAAACACCATATCCACTCAACCTTAACCTCTCCTGCAGCTGCGTTTCTCCAACTCACCTGGATTTTCTGTGCCTGCCATCTTCCTCTCAATTACCATTCTTTTATACACCTTACTAGTTATACCAAAAATACCCATGCCTCCATAGTTTTGAGCATTCATTTATGTTCCTTTTGCCTTTATATAAGGGCATTATACATGCATTCTTCCATTCCTCAGAAACCTCACCTTGAACCACACAAGCACTGAACAGTCCGAATAATCAATCATCAATATCCACCCCTCCTTCTTTTGAGGAACTCAACTGCAATCCCATCCATACCTGTTGCTTTGACACTTCATTTGTTAATAGTTTTCATCATAACATCTGCCCAAACTCCCTCACTCTGCATGACACCTCCTCATGCAATATTTCTATCTTCCTTATCATCTAATCTAATGCATTCAGCAGTTCTTCAGAACACTCAGTCCATCTTCCTTTTCTTTTCTTGCTACCATTTCTCCACTTGGTCTTCTCTTGGTTGCCCCCTTGTGTTCTTTTGTTCTGCTCACACTGTTCATCTTCCAGAATGTTTTCTCCTTGAAGTTCATTGGTGTACTTTAACCCCATCAGTCATTTGCCCTTGCTTTCTTGCATTCCTTCAAATCACTGGCACTCCTTTCCTGCAGGTAAAAGGTATTTAATTTCTTTTTGTCTGTTTTCATGGTGCTACTTCGCTGAAGCAGGGGGTAGCGATGCTATTTCCTGTGGGGCAGGGTAGTGCCAGGAATGGATGAAGGCAATCAAGTATGAATATGTACATGTGTATATATGTATATGTATGTATATGTGTATGTATGGACGTTTATGTATGTGTATGTGAATGGATGGGCTTTTCTTCATCTGTTTCCTGGTGCTACCTTGCTGATGTGGGAAACAGCAATCAAGTATGATGATTAATTTCTTTAGTAACCCTTATAAACTCACAATCCATGTTGTCTTTTCATACTCTTTGCACAGGTTTTTACAAGGCTGATCATTATTGCAGGTCAAGACCCTGGACTAGTTAACCATCTTACAATGGGAGGTTGCTACCCTGCAAAAATTGAAGGACAGTTGTGATTTATGGTCTGAGTAGGGCCATATATATTTGATTTCTGTGGCAATTTTCATGTTTATTCAAGGGTAGAACTCAGATTAAATGATGAAGAGAACTACTAGTATACTTTAGATGAGAATGCAGATGGTAATTCCCTTGGTGCTTCCTGATAGTTTAATAAGTCTTTTTTACTTATGAAGATTTTTTGTAAAAGCAATTTACATTTTTTTCTATTGCAGAATACTATTTTCATGTGTAGTGATAAATGTTGTTAAATTCACAAAGAAAAATCATAGTCAACTTACAGCCAAGTAGTGCTTCTTATATCTTGTATAGATAATTTGTATTTGATACATGAAATATTTGCCAAAGGTTTTTACAAATAGTTATTTTATTATTGACATTGCTGTGACCAACTAGTACCCTTGGGGATAAGGGAGTAGAAATACTGCCTCCATATCTCCTGTATGTTCTAAAAGGCAACTAAGAGGAGCAGGAATGAGGGGCTAGAAATGTTCCCCTTCCCTGTTTTACTTTCTAAAAGAAGGAACAGGGGAAGGAGTCAACTAATTATTTTTCTTCTGAGGCTCAATCATTTGTTCTTGATGCTACCTTGCTCAAGTAGGATATTGTGAACATTCATGAATGAAGGAAAGAAAGTAAGTGATCAACTGGTAGAAAGTTATATTGTGTGACGTATGGGGTGAGAAATTGCCTTCAGTAAGAAAGGAGTCACATGCCACAAGAAATTTAAGCACTCTCATCTATTATTTCTCCTTAAAGGTAAATGAGGAATGCTTAGGAACGATATGAATGAGATGATTTCATGCTTAACATATTCATAGGATACATTCAGCATGACTTAAGGAATCAAAGAAAGTGGAGTATCTCTATTATGAGTAGACCTCTTGAATCTTTATCTTAAAGCGGCAAGTAGATGCATGCAAAATGTTTGTACTCGATACACAGCTAAAGAAATATGTTGTGATTGATCTGCCCTCTTCTGACTTGAAAGAACATTATATGGAAACCAAATTACCTGAATGTGTAGTTACTGTACACCATTCCTAGGTAGCTAACTTCCCAGATTATGCCATATGAATACATTAAAATCAGTAAAAGAAAACCAGTAGTAAGCAAACTCAACCAGTCAGGAGTCAAGGGTACATTGCAAAATTATTGGTTATTCTTTCATGCCACAAGCTCCTCTTTATCAGCAAAACCCAGGTCAGATAGCTATACAATCTGCCAAAGTTTTGAGACACCCATGCCTCCATAGTTTGAGCATTCATTATGTTCCTTTTGCCTTTATATAAGGGCATTATACATGCATTCTTCCATTCCTCAGAAACCTCACCTTGAACCACACAAGCACTGAACAGTCCGAATAATCAATCATCAATATCCACCCCTCCTTCTTTTGAGGAACTCAACTGCAATCCCATCCATACCTGTTGCTTTGACACTTCATTTGTTAATAGTTTTCATCATAACATCTGCCCAAACTCCCTCACTCTGCATGACACCTCCTCATGCAATATTTCTATCTTCCTTATCATCTAATCTAATGCATTCAGCAGTTCTTCAGAACACTCAGTCCATCTTCCTTTTCTTTTCTTGCTACCATTTCTCCACTTGGTCTTCTCTTGGTTGCCCCCTTGTGTTCTTTTGTTCTGCTCACACTGTTCATCTTCCAGAATGTTTTCTCCTTGAAGTTCATTGGTGTACTTTAACCCCATCAGTCATTTGCCCTTGCTTTCTTGCATTCCTTCAAATCACTGGCACTCCTTTCCTGCAGGTAAAAGGTATTTAATTTCTTTTTGTCTGTTTTCATGGTGCTACTTCGCTGAAGCAGGGGGTAGCGATGCTATTTCCTGTGGGGCAGGGTAGTGCCAGGAATGGATGAAGGCAATCAAGTATGATGATTAATTTCTTTAGTAACCCTTATAAACTCACAATCCATGTTGTCTTTTCATACTCTTTGCACAGGTTTTTACAAGGCTGATCATTATTGCAGGTCAAGACCCTGGACTAGTTAACCATCTTACAATGGGAGGTTGCTACCCTGCAAAAATTGAAGGACAGTTGTGATTTATGGTCTGAGTAGGGCCATATATATTTGATTTCTGTGGCAATTTTCATGTTTATTCAAGGGTAGAACTCAGATTAAATGATGAAGAGAACTACTAGTATACTTTAGATGAGAATGCAGATGGTAATTCCCTTGGTGCTTCCTGATAGTTTAATAAGTCTTTTTTACTTATGAAGATTTTTTGTAAAAGCAATTTACATTTTTTTCTATTGCAGAATACTATTTTCATGTGTAGTGATAAATGTTGTTAAATTCACAAAGAAAAATCATAGTCAACTTACAGCCAAGTAGTGCTTCTTATATCTTGTATAGATAATTTGTATTTGATACATGAAATATTTGCCAAAGGTTTTTACAAATAGTTATTTTATTATTGACATTGCTGTGACCAACTAGTACCCTTGGGGATAAGGGAGTAGAAATACTGCCTCCATATCTCCTGTATGTTCTAAAAGGCAACTAAGAGGAGCAGGAATGAGGGGCTAGAAATGTTCCCCTTCCCTGTTTTACTTTCTAAAAGAAGGAACAGGGGAAGGAGTCAACTAATTATTTTTCTTCTGAGGCTCAATCATTTGTTCTTGATGCTACCTTGCTCAAGTAGGATATTGTGAACATTCATGAATGAAGGAAAGAAAGTAAGTGATCAACTGGTAGAAAGTTATATTGTGTGACGTATGGGGTGAGAAATTGCCTTCAGTAAGAAAGGAGTCACATGCCACAAGAAATTTAAGCACTCTCATCTATTATTTCTCCTTAAAGGTAAATGAGGAATGCTTAGGAACGATATGAATGAGATGATTTCATGCTTAACATATTCATAGGATACATTCAGCATGACTTAAGGAATCAAAGAAAGTGGAGTATCTCTATTATGAGTAGACCTCTTGAATCTTTATCTTAAAGCGGCAAGTAGATGCATGCAAAATGTTTGTACTCGATACACAGCTAAAGAAATATGTTGTGATTGATCTGCCCTCTTCTGACTTGAAAGAACATTATATGGAAACCAAATTACCTGAATGTGTAGTTACTGTACACCATTCCTAGGTAGCTAACTTCCCAGATTATGCCATATGAATACATTAAAATCAGTAAAAGAAAACCAGTAGTAAGCAAACTCAACCAGTCAGGAGTCAAGGGTACATTGCAAAATTATTGGTTATTCTTTCATGCCACAAGCTCCTCTTTATCAGCAAAACCCAGGTCAGATAGCTATACAATCTGCCAAAGTTTTGAGACACCCATGCCTCCATAGTTTGAGCATTCATTATGTTCCTTTTGCCTTTATATAAGGGCATTATACATGCATTCTTCCATTCCTCAGAAACCTCACCTTGAACCACACAAGCACTGAACAGTCCGAATAATCAATCATCAATATCCACCCCTCCTTCTTTTGAGGAACTCAACTGCAATCCCATCCATACCTGTTGCTTTGACACTTCATTTGTTAATAGTTTTCATCATAACATCTGCCCAAACTCCCTCACTCTGCATGACACCTCCTCATGCAATATTTCTATCTTCCTTATCATCTAATCTAATGCATTCAGCAGTTCTTCAGAACACTCAGTCCATCTTCCTTTTCTTTTCTTGCTACCATTTCTCCATGATGATTATTTTTCTAGAGGTAGACTATGGAGAACTTGGAGCAAAATTTTTAGTGTCTGGTCAAAGATCAGAGTCATTGTAACATGCTTATTTTAACTGTACTTTAATTTTACATAAAAACATCATTTTAAACTATTTTTCATTCAGGTACTTAGGTTCATGATGTGCATGTACTGTATTGCAAGTTTCTTTGCATTTTTTTATTATTCTGTTGTATTGAGAAGTGTCCTCTAGGATAGTAACCCCTCTTTATCCCATTGGAACCTGTGTAAAATGGGTTCCATTTTATGATGATACAACTATGCTATGTTTTTCAGGTGTACATCTCCAATGTAAAGTGGTGGTAAGGTGTGCACTTTAGTCCCAAGAGTTGAATGGCAAACTGGATTATGCTATGTCATGATTTGTGGTCTTGTTTTTATCATGCTAGTGATCAAGAGACACATAATAACCCTAAGTACTTATCCATATCACACAATGTGCTATGTGAAAAAAAATGCTCTAAATCACAAGGTAAAAGAAGGAATGACAGGTCTTTCAGCAATTTTGCTTTAAGGATAGAGCCAAAATAAAGAATAGTCTTTGGGATGTAAGAGGCCCTCATGAGGAATTTTCATCTTATTAACTGTTGCACAGTATTACATGCATGAATGACTTTGTATATGTTTTTTTTCCAAATAGGTATGATAATGGATGATTTTTTAAAAATAAGGAAACACTGTCTTACTGCTTAAACCCACTCTTACGACCTCAGGGTTTTATGAAAGGTAATACTAAAAGTTGAGGACTCCTCTCACATCATAGGTATGATTCATTCATATCTAAAGAGAAAAGAAATTATCTATTTTCTTTCAAATTTCATTTCACTTTAATTTACTTTCATATTGACAACAGATGAGGATTGATAGGGTATTCCAACTTATATTGATATCATGTGATGAAAACAAATCATTAGACATTGTAGTAAACTTAGTTTATATTGGAGAACTCCCTTGTAACAGAATGATAACCAAAGGTGTTTTATGAATTAGATGTCAAAGTACTAGAGTAGCATCTTTATGGGGACCTGGTTGCCAAAACAAGAAACTGCCCTCAGAACTTATCAACCATCATTTAACAAAACATGACCAGTTGATACCATATGAAAATAAACCTTTTTTACACTATCTAAAGGAAACAAAGTTTGTTGATTTTGTGCCGAAGGATTATTTCAGATATGCTTTCTTTAGAGCATAATAATGTGTTTTGTGTGATTGCTGGGAATACTGTACAGTTCACTAATATAAGTAGAAGTAAGAAACTCAATATATTAAAGCTTTTCCTAAATCATAGACTGGGTGAAGTGGATGGGACTAGGTGCAGCCTTTGGTATGACCCCAGTTTTAGACTGAGTGTGCAAGGTGGTATTAGGAGTAACCTTTCGTATTATTAGCATTTATCAGTTTTGTTAAGTTTGTGAATTGTAATATTAAAAGACATTGATGATTTACTTGTATATCTTGAATTTCAATATGGTGCATTCTTATGTATTTGTCATTGTAGATATGACATTGACACCTAACAGCTTTAAGGTTGTGTTGGTAGAGGGTCAAACTCTCTGATTGATAGCAAAGAATCTTTAGTGATACTAGGGAAGCTAATTCTCACCACACATATATCATGAAACATTTATCTTATAAGTTATTTGGTCTTATATTTTCACACTGTCTCCATTTATCATACTAGTTTACAAACTTCCTGTGTAAGGTTTTGTTGTTATATGCATCTCATCCTTGTGTGAGCTGGAAGCTCAAATAGCTTAGCAGGAATGTTTTTTCCCTAAAATCTTTATGTCGAGAGTAGGAATTTTTTTAATGAAGGCACTTCTCAGCTAGATCATGGAAATAATGTTCTAATCGAGGTTAATCTACCCGCTACCTCACTGTGTCGTGTATGCTTTCTAGCATGTCACCCATGAATTGCAACCGTTTGCCATCATATAATTTTATGAATGGTTCTCTATGCTTCTGTTTTGTTCTTCCCTCTTGTAAGTCTTCCTAACATTGTATGGGCTGATCATTAAGGATCAGCTAAAATGACTTGCTGGTCCATTCTCTAACTCTGAAGCTGATCTAACCATCAGAATCTTCACCTTGTATCACATTTTAAGCTTGAGGCTAAGCAAGGAAATGGTTATGGGTGACTTTTGTAGGTATGCATTGGTAATTTCTCCATTATTAATTCTTTAACATTGACACCATTGATATACTTTCATTAAGTAAGTAATGCATATTTTATTTTCATTTGATGGCCATTTCCTGTGTTAGTTAGGTAGTGCCAGGAACAGATGAAGAAAGGCTGCATCTTCTCATATCCATCTTATAGCTGTCATGTTAATGTACCAAAATCATAGTACCCTATGCACAAATAGGTCCCCTCAGACCTTTTCATTGTTAACCCCAGATGCTTCACATGCCCTGGTTCACTTCATTGATAGTGCATTGACCCCAGTATACCACATCATTCCAATTCACTCTGTTGCATGCACACTTTTCATACCCTTGCATGTTGAGGCCCTGATTGCTCAAAATCTTTTTCACTTCATCCTTCCATCTTGAATTTAGTCCCTCTGTTCTTGTTTCCTCCACTTCTGATACATATATCCTGTTTGTTAACCTTTCTTTATTCATTCTCTCCCTGTGTCCAAGCTGTTTCTGCACATCCTCTTCAGCTCTTTCTGCCATACTCATTTTATTACTACACCTCTCTTACCCTTTCATTACTTACTTGATCAAAGCACCTAACTCCACATATTGTCCTCAAACATTTCATTTCTAACATGCTCACCATCCTCTGTACAGCCTTAGCTATAGCCCATGCCTCACATCCATATAATAATGTTGGGACTATCATTCCTTCAACCATACCCATTTTTACCCTCCCAGAACCTTTGCCCCCTCACCCACCCAGTTAATCACTGCCACTTCCATGGTTATATTCACTGTGAGGTATCTAAAATACCTCATTTCCTCCAATTTTTCACCAATCAAACTTCATACCTAAGCTATGATGAGCCTCGACTCTACTAAACCTAATAACCTTGCTTTTATCGACATTTACTCTCAGCTTCCTCATTTTGCACACCCTTCCAGACTCATTCATCAACTTCTGCAGTTTCACACTGGAATCTGCCAACAGTGCTGTATCATCAGCAAACATCAACTGACTCACTTCCCAGACCCTCTCATCCCCTACAGATTGCATACTCGCCCTTTCTTCAAGACTAGCGTTTACCTCCCTCACCATCCCATCCAAAAATAAACGAAACAAATATGATGATATCACATATACCTGCACTGCAGACCTACCTTCACTTGGAGCCATTCACTCACCTCTCATCTTACTTGTACACATGCTTTACACCCTTGATTAAAACTTCTCATTGCTTCTAGCAACTTTCCTCCCACACAGTATACTTTTAAGACCTTCCACAAAGCATCTTTATCAACCCTGTCATATGTTTTCTCCAGATCCATAAATGTTTCACACAAATCCATCCACTTCTCTAAGTATGTATCACACTCATTCTTCAAAGCAGACCCCTAATCTTTCACCTCATCTAAAACCACACTGTTCCTCCCCAGTCTGATACTCTGTACATGCCTTCATTCTGTCAATTGCTGCCCTCATATACACCTTAACAGGTACACTCAACTCTGTAGTTTGAACACTCTCCTTTATCTTTCTTGCCTTTAAACATGCATTTAAAATCCTAACTAACCAATCAACAACACAGTCACCCCTTTAGTAAATTCAATAGCAATGCTACCCACTCCAGCTGCCTTGCCACACTTCATCCTATATAAGACTTTCACCACCTCTTCCCACATCACCAAACCACTCTCCATGACTCTTTCACTTCACTTACCACCACAACCAAAACACCTTACATTTCGCACCCTATCATCAAGCATTCAGCATTACCTCAGAGTACTAACTCCACGTCCTCTTCACTTCATTACTACATGTTACCACATCCCCTCTTACCCCCTTCACCGATGCTTCTACTTATCCTCTTGTTTTTTTTTTACATATCATAAACCTCTTTCCAAAACATCTTATTCTCCTTAAAGTTTCCTAATACTTGCTTACCTCAACTCTCACCTTATATCACAATTTAGGCCTGAGGCTAAGTAGTGAAATGGATATGGGTGACTTTTACAAGTGGGCTTGCAGGTATTTTATTCAGTATCAATTCTTTAACAGTAACACCATAGATATACTTTCCTTGAGTTAAATATTGCTAATATACACTTATAAAATTTTATGATGGTAGTAATATAATTATCAGTAGTTATAGGAATACAGATTGAAATAACATTGTAGTATTTGTGTGGTACCTTCTTACTGTAAATCATATTTTGCATGAACATAAGGGGGGCCTTACATGACAACTGTTTTGGAGCATAGGGAATTTGTAGTTTGCACATTATTTTTATATATATATATGGTTGTATGGTTGCGAGGCGTGGGCTATGGATAGAGTTGTGCGCAGGAGGATGGATGTGCTGGAAATGAGATGTTTGAGGACAATGTGTGGTGTGAGGTGGTTTGATCGAGTAAGTAACGTAAGGGTAAGAGAGATGTGTGGAAATAAAAAGAGCGTGGTTGAGAGAGCAGAAGAGGGTGTTTTGAAATGGTTTGGGCACATGGAGAGAATGAGTGAGGAAAGATTGACCAAGAGGATATATGTGTCGGAGGTGGAGGGAACGAGGAGAAGAGGGAGACCAAATTGGAGGTGGAAAGATGGAGTGAAAAGGATTTTGTGTGATCGGGGCCTGAACATGCAGGAGGGTGAAAGGAGGGCAAGGAATAGAGTGAATTGGAGCGATGTGGTATACAGGGGTTGACGTGCTGTCAGTGGATTGAATCAAGGCATGTGAAGCGTCTGGGGTAAACCATGGAAAGCTGTGTAGGTATGTATATTTGTGTGTGTGGACGTGTGTATGTACATGTGTATGGGGGGGGGGGTTGGGCCATTTCTTTCGTCTGTTTCCTTGCGCTACCTCGCAAACGCGGGAGACAGCGACAAAGTATAAAAAAAAAAAAAAAAAAAAAAAAATATATATATATATATATATATATATATATATATATATATATATATATATATATATATATTTTTTTTTATTTATTTTTTATTATATATATATATATATATAAATTACCCTGCATTACTTACTGATGGAAGTGGTGAAATTTTATGTACAATGTGCATTTATGTCAACATAAGATCAAATCAGTTTCTGAACAGCCTTTTGGATGCCCTTAGTGTCCTAGAGATGGTGTAGGACTTGTTTATGCAGCCTATCAAGTTCATCATTCCCAACCTGTATAGGTTTAGCTGTTTGTAGGGCCTTCCTGAAAACTGGTCTAGCTTTTCTGCAGACATTCACACAAAAATGTGTAAAAAGGTCAAATTTTAGTTGAGGTATTCTCAGTTTTCTTTCTGAGTTTATTGTTTATATATTGAAATAAGAATGCTATTAAATTTTTAATTTTTGAGGGTTTACTTTGCTATGATGTTCCCAGACCTTGTCAATCATCATTATCAAGCCAAACTGACTGATAAATCCCTCCTGTCCAAAGGAATGCTACCTTAGTCATTTGTAAATGTTATAATCAGCTTATACCCGTTATGTGGATACAGAACAGATTTGAAATTTATGGTTTAAAAAATCATGAGAATTTGGATTCGGCAAGTGAGGTGTTAGGAAATATCTGTTTTAATAAAAATTTAATATGAATAGTAGTGCAGTATTTCCTAGCAAGATAGGGTGATGAAGTGCATAGTAATAAAATGTCAGTGATTCTGTTCAAAGAATATGTGCATCAAAAATAAGCAGAGACAATATCTTTGCAATAATGACAATATAATTATCATTATCTACACAAGAAAGTGTGAATTGATGGTTAACTGTTCAAATGAAGTAGAACTAGAGTGGGACAGTTGAACTGTTTTGTTAAGTACGTACAGTGAAAGACAAAAGTCTGTTCCTGGTTTATGTGATGATTATATACATCTGGCAAAACATGATGAAAGACTTGCCTTGACAACATCTTAGCATTTGGTTAGCCTGATTTCAGTGGAGCTTCATATGTGTTGATTTAAATGAATGTTTGAATAATCCTCTGGGTGATGCCATATAGTTGTGCTAAATTTGATCATATTAGAATATAAACCTTCGTAGATCAATTTAACATTTGTAAGTAAATGTACAGAAGCAATGGCGATATATAATTACCTACCTGTACTGTACAGGGAAGGAGTTTTACACTTGTGGGGTCCTGTCTCTTGAACATTATCACACAACTTAAATTTTTGTACGCTGTTTACAATAGCCATGACTTCAATCATTTTATTCCAGTCCAACACTCATACTAAATATGTGCTTCTTCACCTTTTTCAACAGTATCATGCTTTTATTCTATGGTATGTCTTATGTTTGGTCTCTTCTTACTCCTGTTGAAGAACTGTTCACTACCTACATCATCAGGCTTTGTATATGTTTGGATATGGTGAGTACATGAAAATTTAGGGGCAAGGTTTCAGTTTTCAGTATGGGAGGTGCATCTTGGGCTTGGAGATTCTTGAACTATGTTGAACTAGTATTTGTAATGTTTTAGAGATGGTTTCTGTCCACTGATTAGAGAAGATAAATGTGTATATATCTGGGAAGTGTGGCTTCAAATGTCTAATTGGGTGATGTTTAAACAGAATTGTGAAGATGGTTGTTTAGAGCTTGTCAGGTCATTTTGGTATTCATATGGTTGGCTGGAATGGAAGTGAGGTATCCACCCAAGGATTCCCATCTAAGGGAATCCTGTGGTGCTCAGGAAGCCCATCATCTCCATCAGGTGTGGCCATATGTTAAGAAGTACGATATACATACATCTGTGTATAGTGAGTGCAGGATAATTTTAGTTTATGTTCAGTGCCTTCAGTAAGGAAGTTGCATCTTGGGCATGAGGGATCTTGTGATATGTTCGTATTGATAACTTTAGAGATCGGTGGTGTACAGAATAGCTGTGGCGTGTATCTTCAGGTGGGTGTATGTCTGATGAAACAGAATTTAAAACTGGATTATGAGGGCAATTGTTTAGTGCCTGTTTAATCATGTGTGCATATATTTTGTTAATGCTGTGTTTGTTGAAGGTGAATATGTAATTACTATATACGCTGCTGAAGTATGAAGTAAGGATAAGCTTTTCTTTCTACCTGTGAAAGTTTGAGAGGGAGGGGTCTAGTGCTGCACATATTACGGAAAGGTTGTACTGGAAGTATTATTGTTTCCTTGCCCAGCTTTTGAATGTTTGTGGTTGTTATGCAGCCACTGATTGCTCTGTTTTATGTGGAATGCTGCTTTTCTTACATTTTCTTGTGACATGGCAGATGAACAGGAAGATGAGACACAGTTAGGTTGCATTGGGTGAATTTTTCCAAATGTGGTGTTAGTGTGTTTTAAGGGCATTTATTTTGTTTATGTATTTTGTTTTGTTGGGAGAAAAAGTCATTGTCATATGTACCTAGTATGGTTGATGGTTTGTAGAGTAGTAGTGGTTGACCATTCAGGATGATGGGAAGATGCAGGTTGGATTCAAATGTTTGGGGTTAAAAGGGTGACTGAATCTCAGTAGGGATGCAGATGTTGAGTGAGCCAGTATTCTAATTGTGTGATGTAGTGTTGCACATTTGTTGTTGTTTGAGTAGTGTCAGGGTGCTGTGAAGTGACTGTGAGTTCCTCTGAATATAAGAGGACTTTCACATGATTTGCAGGTGATAGAAGGTCATGCATGAGTATAGTAATGGAGTGATTGAGTCTAATGGGATGATGTGTGGGAGAATGGTACATTTTGGCTGCCTATTGTGGGTCAGTTTTTCAAGGAGTTTGGATATTGATGATGGCACTGATACAGGGTAATAGGAAGTAGGGAGTTGGATGGCATGGAGGGTTTCAGGATGGGTTCCATGTCAGCAAGTTGGGAATTTGGCAAGTAGCATGGTTGAAGATATCATTAAGCTTTCAGATTGCAATAAGACTGAAGTTCTATATGTATAAATTTCATAAGTTGTCTCTGGCCTAAGCTGTGTCCTCATTTTATTCAAGACAGAAAGACAGATGAAGGAATTCCCACAGCTCGGTGAAAGTCATAACCTATAAGAAGCTCTAAGTAGCAGTTGCAACCTTTTTCTGCATGGTCGGTCATCTCCCTCAACTAATATTTAGTGACAGCTTCGAAAGCTGAGATGAGCAGTCAAGGGACTGGAACATTGATGTGGTGTTAGCAAGAAGAAACTATGACTGAATTGAACAATTCAGAGCAGCCAGAAGGTGTCCTCTTGGAATAAAATGGCCTTTGATGATGTTTCTCCAGTAGATACAAATCTTCACCTTTGGAGTTAATATTGACACCATAAAACCGCTGCAGAGAAACTGCAGAAGCTGGTGACAGAGTTTGGTAAAGTGTGTGGAAGAAGAAAGTTAAGAGTAAATGTGAATAAGAGCAAGGTTATTAGGTACAGTAGGGTTGAGGGTCAAGTCAATTGGGAGGTGAGTTTGAATGGAGAAAAACTGGAGGAAGTGAAGTGTTTTAGATATCTGGGAGTGGATCTGTCAGCGGATGGAACCATGGAAGCGGAAGTGGATCATAGGGTGGGGGAGGGGGCGAAAATTTTGGGAGCCTTGAAAAATGTGTGGAAGTCGAGAACATTATCCCGGAAAGCAAAAATGGGTATGTTTGAAGGAATAGTAGTTCCAACAATGTTGTATGGTTGCGAGGCGTGGGCTATGGATAGAGTTGTGCGCAGGAGGATGGATGTGCTGGAAATGAGATGTTTGAGGACAATGTGTGGTGTGAGGTGGTTTGATCGAGTAAGTAATGTAAGGGTAAGAGAGATGTGTGGAAATAAAAAGAGCGTGGTTGAGAGAGCAGAAGAGGGTGTTTTGAAATGGTTTGGGCACATGGAGAGAATGAGTGAGGAAAGATTGACCAAGAGGATATATGTGTCGGAGGTGGAAAGATGGAGTGAAAAGGATTTTGTGTGATCGGGGCCTGAACATGCAGGAGGGTGAAAGGAGGGCAAGGAATAGAGTGAATTGGAGCGATGTGGTATACAGGGGTTGACGTGCTGTCAGTGGATTGAATCAAGGCATGTGAAGCGTCCGGGGTAAACCATGGAAAGCTGTGTAGGTATGTATATTTGCGTGTGTGGACGTGTGTATGTACATGTGTATGGGGGGGGGTTGGGCCATTTCTTTCGTCTGTTTCCTTGCGCTACCTCGCAAACGCGGGAGACAGCGACAAAGTATAAAAAAAAAAAAAAAAAAAAAAAACGCTGCAGTCATCTGGCCTTTTTTTGTTAGCATACCATGCCTCAATGTAAAGATCTGCAAAACCCTTTTCATCATGGGTTTGCAGTCTTTAAACTAACAGAAAGTGTAGGTATTATACTCGCTCAAGGGAGTTAGGATACCCTACTACAGTAAATATTGTAGCCATGAGAATGTGAAAATGACATTGCGCCTTGGGTATTGAAAGGCTGTCAAGAGGAATGTGGCAGGTAAGTCAAGCAACAAATGACTGATTTGAAAATCGTATTGACATTGAGCTGAAAAAAAATTCTAGGAGAAAGGCTCCTAATGGAAATTTTATCTTATAGCATCTCTCTACCTTTCCCTTATGCTTTCATTAACAACTATGGTAAATAAACCTTTAAAAAATTGTTTTCTTGTGTTTAAACTTGAAGTTGTCCATGAGTTATCACATGGTCTGAACTAAACTTTGAGTTAATATCCTCATGACTCGGGTCTTTCACTAAGCTGTCAATGTCCCCATTGTGCCCTAAAAGTCAAGACCTGCAACCACAGATGAGCAGTAAACGCACTCTGTTCTAAAGAGATATAACCTGCTCACCTTAAAGATATCTCCCTGTACACTCTCATGGTCTGTTGACTAAAGGGTTATCTTTGTTCTCAACATTTTTGCACCATTGACTCCATTAATATTCCAGCTACAAAAAATATGCTTCTGTCTGCTTCACCAATATCTGTGAGTTTTATTTTACTAAACTGGTAACTTACCCTGTTTCCATTTTGGTTCTACACATTTTCTTTGTCATCATCAGCATATTTAGGCTTGTCTATTCACTCTACTCATAAAACAAAATGAAACTTCCGGCATCATAACACAACACATTAAATATCGAATTTCAAACAACACATTATATTTTTTCAATTCTCTTACTATACAGTGAGGAATAAAGCAAACCTCTTTTGACTATCCATACACTTTAATATTTCTTCTCTAATATATCTATCTAATATGATCATGTTCACAAGAGGCTGACTGGAGTGGGGTTATTCATACTTTTAAGTCCTACTGACTTTCCATATAAAATACAATAATAATGTTGACTTCAAACGAGTTGACCTAGACTTTAAGTAAAGATGTTTCTGATAATTCATAAAAAAATAACAATTTGACAACTGGTAAGGAATTTTAGGCAAAGGTATAAAAATTACTACAGATGCCTAGGAATCCAAACATTTGAAGTTTATCCCATTCCCTATCGGATATATATCAATACTTTCACTGTTCTGAATGTGCTTAAAAACATCTGATCAAATTCCAGGTCCACTACATGGTACACAGTAATCTATTTTTTACATTATTACAATTTGTGCCTAAACTTTCCATCTCCTGTGAGCACGACCCATGAAACACAGGGGAACATTTATGTACAATGTTCTGTTTGGTATTAAATGCATAATATCAGATCTTCCATCGTAATATTACTCTTAATTTCAAAATATGAAAATAAATGTATTAAAAATAACTAAGCAACAGGCAACTTGTGAACATTACCTTCAATTGTATCATTTTCATGAAAACTGAATTTTATATTTCCCACTTATTCACACAAATAATTACATCACTGAAACAGAACATTAGTAAACCACTGCAAAACAAAATTCTGGAGACTAGTAATAGGTAGAATGTGCCTCTCAAAATAGCCACAAGGCTCACAATTTTGCAGTATTACTTAATGGTCCAGTAAGGTTGTTCTGCTTGTGTACTGGAAAAGCAGCCTTGTGGGTACCACATGTAATCTTAGCGAAAATTGCAACTCACATTACAAGTTGTGCTAACTGTATTTGGGCGGTTGCATTATTTACATTGACGTCTCCCTGACCCTACACTAAAATATATTCTGTGTGAATAACGTTAATAAGACTGATAAGTCATACCGTCCTGTTAATCATATATTTGATTCAAGAAAGACTCTCACCACTCTAAAACCTCTGTGCAAATAATTGGGGTGCCTTCAAATGAGCCATAAGGCAGACCTCCCAGATGTACAGCATGATTTATCAGTCACATTATAAGTCCATATTCTTAGTTATTGCTTGAGTTATATAACTGAGAACTGACCAATCAAACATGAATTCTTGGAGATTAGTCTGCATAAGAAAACCCTTCAGTGTTTGTTTATCTTCAAGCAGTTACTAAGAATTAGGTGTAAAAAAGTAGGGAAGGTCTGAAAATGACATGTGAATACACACTGACCATGATCATGAATACATGACTTTACATAAAAATCTGGAACTCTTAAATCTCTATATACAGTGATACTTTACATGCTTTTACAAAGCAAATGATAGGCCATGAAAATGATAAGAGATCAGGAATACTTTCT
Organism: Panulirus ornatus; assembly: GCF_036320965.1. Classification (NCBI taxonomy): domain Eukaryota; kingdom Metazoa; phylum Arthropoda; class Malacostraca; order Decapoda; family Palinuridae; genus Panulirus; species Panulirus ornatus. The sequence goes on along the minus strand of NC_092234.1, from coordinate 42,999,475 downwards.
TGGGAACTGGGCAAGAAAAAAAATTCACAAAAAATTCTGAATGTCAAAAATTAATACAGTAAGGAACTGTAAAAATAAATATCTTATGATGACTTATATCTACATAAACAGTGAATAAGAAAACAGCTGCAGTCTTTCTTTGCATATAAAATCTTTCAACTTTGCTATGAATATGAAATTCCTTTTTTTAAATTGGGATAGGCCAATTTGAGTACCAAGTATTATTATTTTGACGAGAGGTTTAAGTTGGTATGAAAGTACTCGAGAAAAGCTTCTTGGCAGTTACAGCACAATCTATACACCACCACCTCAAGTACCTTACCAATAATACCTCTGTTTGGTTGCACTTGTGTGCCAATCATCCAGATTCATTTTTGGATGTATCAATGATGCCAATGTAAAGTTCACAGTGCATCCATTTTAAGAGTCAACATTTATCCCTTTGAGTAGCCCAAAGAAAAATACCCAAAGAAGAGAGAATTTCTCCAGAAATTAAATGAACATGTTTATCTTTTGATTCAGTTACTGGGAGATGATTGCATAACTTCTTAAGAACTGTTTTGGGAATAAATTGATGTGGTATACTACACAGTAACTGCTTACATTCCTTTCTTCAAGGTTTTGATGATGACTGAAATATAGCTCAAAGGAATCAGAGAAGCAAACTTATTGTTGAACTTTAATGTGGAATCTAAGTAAAAACTGGATTAAACTACACCATTCCATATTAGTTCTTCTTATGGTATTTACTCCCTGTACAATTCATTCATACAAGAGTGTTTACCATATTCACTTTTCCCCTTTTCATAAAATTAATTTAAAAAATAATCCCATTATATTAGATATGCATTCCCATGCTTACATTTTTCCATCTCGCAATTACATTCAAAATCTCCTCAAATGCTTTAAACAAGGAACTAACAATAAGCAAATTTTCAGTTTTTACTACTAAATTTCATGTACGCAAAATATTTGTCAACGAAATCATACAAGATCAAGATGGCAACTTATAAAATTCATATGTAAATGTACTGTGCATCCTTGCACTTGTGCATGTGGCGATGATGTTCAATCTCTCTCTTTCTCATTTGCATTACTACTAAATTTTGAGGAGGATGATATTCTTACTTTATCAAAAATTTCTTGGTAATCTTTTAAGCATTGATCCTAAATCTTCAACACTCTGAAAGTTTGTTTAATGTTATCTTTTTATATCTTGCATCTCATTAAGAAAGCTATTATTGTTTACAAGTTTACTCACTCAAATACACTGTGTAGATATCGAGATTTCTCTGACCTATTCAAATACGTGAAACCATGACAACTGCCTCAAATGCCATCCATTATATTTTATAACATTGAAAATTTCTGACATGACAAAGATGTGATTACCTTTAAATCTTCATTATTCTGTTCATGCATATTATCATTTAATATCTATGGAAATATTCTGCCTAAATGTTAATTTCAAAGAGTTTGGTAAACTATTTACACATTAACTTCTGGATAAATGGCACCCTGATAAAGTAACAATATACTGCCAAAATACATTCATATTTGTTTTAACATTATATAATGTAATGTAACAGTTTAAAAACAGCTTAGATGTCAACACAAACTTTCATTATTTGCAATGTAAAATAAATAAATATAACATCTATTCCAGTCTTTGAGCTCTCTATTACCACCAAGAAATCCAAGCTAGCAATCTAACAATAAACTTTCACACTATAACTGGTTTACACAAGTGAGCAAGTACTCTTAAGTTTAATGATTCCTGTCACTCCTATCTTGGTGAGAATGCCTTGGAAAAAGACAAAATAAATACTTTGACAGTAAATACATATAATGAAATATGTAGTTAGCTCTGAACCTTATACTTAAATATGAAAGAAAAAATTATATATTTAATTACATAACCCCAGTGCCCCTTTCTTGGGGCTCCTGCAACTTCATGGCTGCACTACAATCTGTAGAAGGGAAATAATGGACTCCTTTTGAGTGAGAAGTTCCTCAACGAGTTTGTACTCCTTTTCGTACAATGACAAAGATTCATCCTTGACGAAGGTGACTTCACTAATGGTGTTACCTCCATGCAGAAGGAGTCCGGTAACACCTATATATATATATATATATATATATATATATATATATATATATATATATATATATATATCAAAATACTATCCAGTATACTGTAACCTAACAAAACTTTAATTACTAAGCTTGGGGAAAAAAATTAATTCCTAAAGCTGGAAATGGCAAGAATTTTTCTGAACAATGTGAAAGAAATTTTGAAATCTTACACAAACTCATCTCATTAACAATGAGACTAGGGATATATGCGTACATATGTTACATTGCTTTTATCTGAGAAATGGGAATTACAAATCTTATGTTAGGCACCACACCCCAAGAAGTCTAACATGTGCACTACCATGTGAAACCAAACATTTAAGTGTTCTACATACGAAGGACTACTAAACGGCATGATTCTTAATAGTAATAACATACACCATGATTAAAACAAATATGCACAGCAGCAGCAGCAGCAACTTAAATGGTAGAAAAATACAAATATGCAGAGCAGCAGCAATTCATATGGCAGTTACTGGGGATTTTGGCTGATAAATACTCTCAGTATTTAAAAAAAAAATCAATACTGATATATATATATATATATATATATATATATATATATATATATATATATATATATATATATATATATATATATATATATATATATTTTGTATTTTTCAACGAAACTACATTCCCATACTTATAAACTGTATGGCCCAGTGGAAGAAAGCTGAACTTCAAAACTGCTGCTTCTTACCTGGACTGGTTAGGCAATGACAATCCTGTCTTCCATGCCATAATCTGGTTCAGGAAGCACTGGGTTTTGATCAAGGTAAGTTTAACAGGAGGAACTGCTCTTTATAAAAAGCATGTGGTAAGATGTAATATCCACCTTTGATTGGGGCAAAGATCAGAGATTTCATATGAAAACTCTTTACTTAAACACACACATGAGCATGTATGAATCCTAAGAATTTTGTATGTTCTGTATAGAGAACTAAGTACATAAAGTACAGTGCACCATATGTTATGTAACATACAACAATGCTAAAACACTGCAGTGTGTTCTGTATACATGATAGTATCTCTACGTCATCAAGAGCTGCATGTTCCATGTAAGCAAATGGGTCACTAAAGAATCAGATATGTGTAAAAGGATTAAGAGTAAATTGTACATAATGCTCTGTATCACCAGTGATGTTGGTTACTGTGTATTGTACATAACTGGTTGTATGTAGGATCATATCGTGCAATCATGTTTGTACTAAATGTACGTAAGAGGACTCATGTTTAATATCATGATGTAATTATGAACAATAAAAGTGTTACTATCCAGGTAAGTTCTTTCCATAGTGTAATAGGTGTAAAAAAAAAAAAAAAAAATTAGATAAAATGCTACATGAAATACAAAATACTTTTAGCCCTTTCAATGAAATATGAATTGAGCTATGACCTATATGTCTGTGAAAAAAAAAAAAAAAAAAAAAAATATACATATATACATATACATATATATATATATATATAATTCAGCTTGCTGCACCAGAGTAATAACAATAATATTCATATACTGTATTATACTTTGGCTCAGGGTTTGTTAACAGAAATCTGCCTGGACAGTGTCGCTCTGTTAAAAAGATTCCTTGGTATAATCAAATTTAATCCTTAAATATTTTGTGTAACTGGATTGCACTATAAAACTTATCATTTGAGCTAATGAGCAATCAGAATACTGAAAAAAAGTTAAACCATGTTATATTCTGGAAAATTCATCAAGTAACAAAACATATTGTAAAACATTGAGAGGATGAGTAAGAATTATGAGAATTTATGTAAGCTAGGTTGCAGTTTATGAAGATGTTGAACCTGTGATGAATCTCAATGCCAGTCTTGACTGGCAACATGCAATTAACCCTAATGACGTTACAAAGTACAGAGTCTTCCAATTTCTGATGCACCTTGGGAAATGCTATGATAAAATATATTTACTACTCAGAAAATATGGCTAATACATATCCACAGTATTACATATTTAAAATAATTCAAGATATAAAATTTACATAACAAAACAATGAACTTAGTTCCTCTGTTACATAGAAGCAGAGGTTACAATTACAAGGATTAGATAATAGTAGACTCCAATCAACCAGCAACTAATCCATGTACTCTCATGAATGCTTTCCTATCAAAGTAATTACTGAGACCTTTTCCTATGGCCATTATCACTGAAGCAATCTCTAGATGTTGCTTTAACATGTTGTACAATGTGTTACACCTCTCGAACTTTATGTTTTATCCTCATAATCTTATAATCTTTAGAGAGCCCATACACAAACATTTCATTAGAGCAAATTCAGCACAACATATGTTGGTATCTTGTAAGGAACTTTAATGCAATTATATTGCTATTTGAAAAAAGGAAATAAAATTTTAAGATTAAAATGTGATGAATGTCTTAAAAATCTGTAACCTTTCCGATTTCCCATTTACTCAATTTTTCAAGTTTATCCAAAATGGTAAACCATGTAAATCAGATTTTCATTACATATTTCAAGTTAAAAATCATCTGAATTCTTATGCTTGCATAATTAATTAACCCTTGGAACGTTATTCCCTTTACATTATAGACATATCTACAATCTCAAGGATATACTTCACAATATATAAACCCCTGAAGCATGAATCACTAAGCATCCTAGAACTAAATATATAAACCATGAAAACACATGGCACAGTTTGACATATACCTTATGATATTAATCAAGCCTTCTACAGCTTGTTTCACTGGCTTACAGCCAAACGAAAGCAGAGAGCAATTTTTCCTTCAATGGTATATTCATGTTAAAAATTTCACATAAAAAGACCCATAAACGGTAGGTCTCCTTACATGTATTGTGGACCAGAATTGGAAGCCACATGATAAAGAAATGCATTACTTCACCATTTTCTGTCTACAAATGTAAAAAAAAGGCAGCACAAATATGGCCCACATGTTTTCCAATAAGAGTGAATTCTTGGATACACACACACACACACACACACACATACACATCTTTCATGCTTGTTTGCCATTTCCCACATAAGTGACGTAGCATCAGGAACAGATGATTGGGTCTCAGAGGAAATATTGGTGTCTTTCCCCATCCCTCCTTTCTTTTCATAGTATCAATACAGGAGAGGAGGATTTTAAGCCTCCAGCTCCCAACTGTCTCGGTTGCTTTCTATGATATCCCCAGGAATATGAGTGTGACCATTTGATACATGCAATTCTATCTTCATTACCAACAAGCAAAAATTTTTGTGGCATAATGAGGGTAGGGGAATGATAGGTGCATCGTTTACTGTTGGCATATAACAAAGCTATGGTGACAGACTAGGAGAGAAAGTCCACAAGAAGATGAGAGTTTGGGAGTGTGTGTAAAGGAAGGACTTTGGAAGAGTGTGTGAAGGAAGAAGTCACACTGTGACAGAGAGGTGTGGTGGTAAGTGAAGTAACCGAGATAGATGCCCAGGGTGAACTGAAATGGTCTGGACATATAAAGAGGATGGGCGATGACAAACTGACTGAGAGGATGTAAGTGCACTCAGCAAACCCAGCTATTCATCCTCCCCTCAGTGCTAGTCAATAAATGGGTACTTGGCTTGGGCCGGAGAGTGTGTATATTAGTTATTTCCTGCCCCAAGAGTCCCTTCTAAACCACATCTATGTGGGACCATAGGTGTGATGGTGCTGTGAGTATCAGTGCTGAAAAGGGGTGGAGAATCTGATCCACAAAAGTTCAGCATCTTCAATGTTGTTGTTTCATTATGTTTCAATGTGGTTGTTTCATTATGTAAATAAAGGGTCCTGGGATATGATGAACTGATGTTTGTGGTAATGTGGAGGTGGGTGATGTCCAGAGCATAGATTGGAAAGGATGACTTGAGTTTGTCTGAGGAATGTTGTTTCAGATGGATATGTATGTCTGATGGGATGGTGTTTAAGACCAAGTTCAGAGGGTGGTTATTTAGTGCTTGTCCAGTTATTTCAAGTGTATGTATTTTGTCAGTGTTACATTTGTTGAGGGTGGAGGGATCTGTGAGTGGAGGTTGCTGAAGTGTGAGGCAGACTTAGGCTTTTATTTCTACTTGGAGGTTAGAGGTTAGTTTAAGAGTGGTTTGGGTGGGAGGGGTCTGGTACTGTTGTAAAGAAATGAGTGCTGAGCATGATGAGGAGGGATTACATTGTGAAGATCTTTGTTTCAGTGTATGTGCTGGGAATTTGTAGTTAGAAGGCAGCCAGTCATTCTTCTGAGCACTCTGTTTTGTGTGGTATGCAATTTTGTTATATTTGCTTTAAAAAGGTTGAAAGAAAAGGCAGATGAGGCACAGTTTAGAGTGGAGTGAATTAATTGTTTATAGAAAATGCTAAGGGGTTCTTTTTCTTCCTAAAGCTGTTGCCAGATTGTGTGCTGAGGGACTTTAGTTCATGTGTTACTTTTTATGATGACATTACTAATGTGGGATGTGAATGTCATGAAGGTGTTATATGTGGTGCCTCGGGTAGATGGTGTTATTTCCCGGGGAGACTGTCCATTAGTGACTGGAGGGTGTGAGCTGAATTCACATCTGTCTAGGATTAAAATAATGATTAAAGACTTGTGTGGAGATGAAGACATTCTGTTCTGGGTAAGCCACTGTCCCAGTTGTGTAATGTAGTGCTCCATGTTTGGTGCTGCTACTGTGGGTGTCAGGGTGCTGTGATGTGATTGTTAGATCATATTCATATGATGTCGTTCATCTACCTTTTATGATTTTGTGGTGAGCAGTGTTGAATATCTTTTCTGTGAAGATGTACTGATGTCTACTGCCACTAATATTGTGCAGGATGGGGGATATGGTTGGTTAAAGCCATCTGACCTGTGTTGTGTGAGGTAATGTGTGTGGATGAGAGTGGGATAGTTTAGCTTCATACACTTTTGCATTAGTCTTTCACGGTCTAAATAAATAAATTATTTTTTATTTCATTTTATCATACTTTGTCGCTGTCTCCCGCGTTAGCGAGGTAGCGTAAGGAAACAGACGAAAGAATGGCCCAACCCACCCACATACACATGTATATATGCATACAAATCCACACACACACATATACATACCTATACATCTCAACGTATACATATATATACACACACAGACATATACATATATACACATGTACATAATTCATACTGTCTGCCCTTATTCATTCCCGTTGCCACCCTGCCCCACACGAAATAACAACCCCCTCCCCTGAATGTGCACGAGGTAGCGCTAGGAAAAGACAAGAAAGTTCACATTCGTTCACACTCAGTCTCTAGCTGTCATGTACAATGCACTGAAACCACAGCTCCCTTTCCACATCCAGGCCCCACAGAACTTTCAATCCATTGACAGCACGTCGACCCCGGTATACCACATCGTTCCAATTCACTCTATTCCTTGCATGCCTTTCACCCTCCTGTATGCTCAGGCCCCGATCACTCAAAATCTTTTTCACTCCATCTTTCCATCTCCAATTTGGTCTCCCACTTCTCCTTGTTCCCTCCACCTCTAACCCATATATCCTCTTTGTCAATCTTTCCAAACTCATTCTCTCCATGTGACCAAACCATTTCAAAACACCCTCTTCTGCTCTCTCAACCACACTCTTTTTATTACCACACCTCTCTTTCACCCTTTCATTACTTACTCAATCAAACCACCTCACACCACATACTGTCCTCAAACATCACATTTCTAGCACATCAACCCTCCTCCGCACAACTCTATCTATAGCCCACGCCTCGCAACCATATATCATTGTTGGAACCACTATTCCTTCAAACATACCCATTTTTGCTTTCCAAGATAACGTTCTCAACTTCCACACATTCTTCAACGCTCCCAGGACTTTCACCCCCTCCCCCACCCTATGATTCACTTCCGCTTCCATGGTTCCACTCCCAGATATCTGAAACACTTCACTTCCTCCAGTTTTTCTCCATTCTAACTTACTTTTTTCTTATATCTATTATACTTTGTCGCTGTCTCCTGCATTAGCGAGGTAGCGCAAGGAAACATATGAAAGAATGGCCCAACCCACCCACACACACGTGTATATACAATCACGTCCACACACGCACATATACATATCTGTACCTTTCAACGTATACTATATTTTATATTTATTTTGCTTTATCGCTGTCTCCCATGTTAGCGAGGTAGCGCAAAGGAAACAGACGAAAGAATGGCCCAACTCACCCACATACACATGTATATACATACACGTCCACACACGCAAATATACATACCTATACATCTCAACGTATACATATATACACACAGATATATACATATATACACATGTACATATTCATACTGTCTGCCTTTATTAATTCCCATCACCACCCCGCCACACATGAAATAACACCACCCTCCCCCATCATGTGTGTGAGGTAGCACTAGGAAAAGACAACAAAGGCTACATTTGCTCACACTCACTCTCTAGCTGTCATGTATAATGCACTGAAACCACAGCTCCCTTTCCACATCTAGGCCCCACAAAACTTTCCATGGTTTAACCCAGATGTTTCACATGCCCTGTCACAATCCATTGACAGCACATTTACCCCGGTATATCACATCGTCCCAATTCACGCTATTCCTTGTACACCTTTCACCCTCCTGCATGTTCAGGCCCTGATTGCTCAAAATCTTTTTCACTCCATCCTTCCACCTCCAATTTGGTCTCCCACTTCTCGTTGCCTCCACCTCTGACACATATCTCCTATTTGTCAACCTTTCCTCACTCATTCTCTCCATGTGACCAAACCATTTCAATACACCCTCTTCTATTTTCTCAACCACACTCTTTTTATTACCACACATCTCTCTTACCCTTTCATTACTTACTCGATCAAACCACCTCACGCCACATATTGCCCTCAAACATCTCATTTCCAACACATCCACCCTCCTCCGCACAACTCTATCTATAGCTCACACCACGCAACCATATAACATTGTTGGAATCACTATTCCTTCAAACATGCCCATTTTTGCTTTCCGAGATAATGACCTTGCCTTCCATACATTCTTCAACGCTCCCAGAACTTTTCCCCCCTCCCCACCCTGTGACTCACTTCCGCTTCCATGGTCCCATCCGCTGCCAAATCCACTCCCAGATATCTAAAACACTTCACTTCCTCCACTTTTTCTCTATTCAAACTTACTTCCCTCTTGACTTGTCCCTAAACCCTACTGTACCTAATAACCTTGCTCTTATTCACATTTACTCTCAGCTTTCTTCTTTCACAAACTTTACCAAACTCAGTCACCAGTTTTGGCAGTTTCTCATCCGAATCAGCCACCAGTGCTGTATCATCAGCAAACAACAATTGATTCACTTTCCAAGCCCTAACAAGCCCATCCATAAACAAATTAAACAACCATGGAGACATCATGCACCCCTGCCATAAACTGACATTCACTGGGAACCAATATATATATATATATATATATATATATATATATATATATATATATATATATATATATATATATATATATATATTTTTTTTTTGCTTTGTCGCTGTCTCCCGCGTTTGCGAGGTAGCGCAAGCAAACAGACGAAAGAAATGGCCCAAACCACCCCCATACACATGTATATACATACGTCCACACACGCAAATATACATACCTACACAGCTTTCCATGGTTTACCCCAGACGCTTCACATGCCCTGATTCAATCCACTGACAGCACGTCAACCCCGGTATACCACATCGATCCAATTCACTCTATTCCTTGCCCTCCTTTCACCCTCCTGCATGTTCAGGCCCCGATCACACAAAATCTTTTTCACTCCATCTTTCCACCTCCAATTTGGTCTCCCACTTCTCCTCGTTCCCTCCACCTCAGACACATATATCCTCTTGGTCAATCTTTCCTCACTCATTCTCTCCATGTGCCCAAACCATTTCAAAACACCCTCTTCTGCTCTCTCAACCACGCTCTTTTTATTTCCACACATCTCTCTTACCCTTACGTTACTTACTCGATCAAACCACCTCACACCACACATCGTCCTCAAACATCTCATTTCCAGCACATCCATCCTCCTGCGCAAACTCTATCCATAGCCCACGCCTCGCAACCATACAACATTGTTGGAACCACTATTCCTTCAAACATACCCATTTTTGCTTCCGAGATAATGTTCTCAACTTCCACACATTCTTCAAGGCTCCCAGAATTTTCGCCCCCTCCCCCACCCTATGATCCACTTCCGCTTCCATGGTTCCATCCGCTGCCAGATCCACTCCCAGACATCTAAAACACTTTACTTCCTCCAGTTTTTCTCCATTCAAACTTACCTCCCAATTGACTTGACCCTCAACCCTACTGTACCTAATAACCTTGCTCTTATTCACAATTACTCTTAACTTTCTTCTTTCACACACTTTACCAAACTCAGTCACCAGCTTCTGCAGTTTCTCACATGAATCAGCCACCAGCGCTGTATCATCAGCGAACAACAACTGACTCTCATCCCCAACAGACTCCCTAACAACCTCACCTCCCTAACAACCCCATCCATAAACAAATTAAACAACCATGGAGACATCACACACCCCTGCCGCAAACCTACATTCACTGAGAACCAATCACTTTCCTCTCTTCCTACACGTACACACACACACACACACACACACACACATATATATATATATATATATATATATATATATATATATATATATATATATATATATTTTTTTTTTTTTTCATACTATTCGCCATTTCCCGCGATAGCGAGGTAGCGTTAAGAACAGAGGACTGGGCCTTTGAGGGAATACCCTCACCTGGCCCCCTTCTCTGTTCCTTCTTTTGGAAAAAAAAAAAAAAAAAAAAAAAAAAAATATATATATATATATATATATATATATATATATATATATATATATATATATATATATATATATATATCCCTGGGGATAGGGGAGTAACAATACTTCCTACGTATTCCTCGCATGTCGTAAAAGGCAACTAAATGGGGCTGGAAACACCCCTTCCTTGTATTTAAATTTCTAACAGGGAGAACTGAAGAAGGAGTCATGCGAGGAGTGCTCATCCTCCTTGAAGGCTCAGATTGGGCTCTGTCTAAATGTTTGTGGATGTAGCCATCATGAGAAAAAAGGAGAGATAGGTATGACTGAGGAAAGGAACCTAGATGTTTTGGTTCTGAGTGAAACGAAGCTCATGGGTAAAGGGGAATAGTGGTTTGGAAATGTCTTAGGAGTAAAGTCAGGGGTTGGTGAGAGAACAAGAGCAAAGGAAGGAGTAGGACTCCTCCTGAAGCAGAAGCTGTGGGAGTATGTGATAGAGTGTAAAAGTAAAAATGTAAGTGGATGGAGAAAGCTGGGTGATTATTGGTGCCTATGCACCTGGTCATGAGAAGAAAGATCATGAGAGGCAAGTATTCTGGGAGCAGATGTGTGAGTGTGTTAGCAGCTTTGATGCACGAGAGCAGGTTATTGTGATGGATGATTTGAATGCAAAGGTGAGTAATGTGGCAGTTGAGGGTATAATTGGTGTACATGGGGTGTTCAGTGTTGTACATGAAGATGGTGAAGAACTTGTGGATTTGTGTGCTAAAAGAGGACTGGTGATAGGGAATACCTGGTTTAAAAAAAGAGATATACATGAGCATACGTATGTAAGTAGGAGAGATGGCCATAGGGTGTTATTGGATTACATGTTAATTAATAGGCGTGTAAAAGAGAGACTTTTGGACATTAATGTGCTGAAAGGGGCAACTGGAGGGATGTCTGATCACTATCTTGTGGAGGAGAAGGTGAAGTTTTGTAGAGGTTTTCAGAAAAGAAGAGAGAATGTTGGGGAGAAAAGAGTGATGAGAGTAAGTGAGCTTGTAAAGGAGATTTGTGAGAGGAAGTGCTAGGAGAGGTTGAGTGCAGAATGGCAAAAGGTGAGAGCAAATGACATAAGGGGAGTGGGGGAGGAATGGGATGTATTTAGGGAAGCAGTGATGGCTTGCACAAAAGATGCATGTGGCATGAGAAAGGTGGGAGGTGGGCAGATTAGAAAGGGTAGTGAGTGGTGGGATGAAGAGGTAAGACTGTAAAGGAAAGAGAAGAGAGAGGCATTTGGACGATTTTTGCAAGGAAGTAGTGCAAATGACTAGGAGATGCATAAAAAGAAAGCGGAAGGAGGTCAAGAGAAAGGTGCAAAAGGTGAAAAAGAGGGCAAATGAGAGTTGGGGTGAGAGAGTATCATTAAATTTTAGGGAGAATATAAAGGTCTTTTGGAAGGAGGTAAAGAACATGCGTAAGACAAGGGAACAAATGGGAACATCGGTGAAGTGGGCAATTAGGGAGGTAATAACAAGAAGTGATGAAGTGAGAAGGAGATGGAGTATTTTGAAGGTTTTCTGAACGTGTTTGATGATAGAGCGGCAGATATAGGGTGTTTTGGCCAGAGTGGTGTGCAAAGTGAGAGGGTCAGGGAGAATGGTTTGGTAAAAAGAAAAAAAGGTAGTGAAAGCTTTTCAGAAGATGAAAGCCGGCAAGGCGGTAGGTTTGGATGGTATTACTGTGGAATTTATCAAAAAAAAAAAAAGGGGGGGGGGGTGACTGTTGTTGACTGGTTAGTAAGGATATTCAATATACGTTTGGATGATGGTGAGGTGTCTGAGGATTGGCAGAATGCATGCATAGTGCCATTCTACAAAGGCAAAGGGGATAAAGGTGAGTGTTCAAATTACAGAGGCATAAGTTTGTTGAGTATTCCTGGGAAATTATATGGGAGGGCATTGATCGAGAGGGTAAAGGCATGTACAGAGCATCAGATTGGGGAAGAGCAGTGTGGTTTCAGAAGTGGTAGAGGATATGTGGATCAGAAGTTTGCTTTGAAGAATGTATGTGAGAAATACTTAGAAACCAGATGGATTTAAATGTAGCATTTATGGATCTGGAGAAGGCATATGACAGGGTTGATAGAGATGCTTTGTGGAAGGTTTTAAAAGTATATGGTATGGAAGGTAAGGTGCTAGAAGCAGTGAAAATTTTTACCAAGGATGTAAAGCATGTGTTCAAGTTTGTGGCAAGGGTTCGTGATGTCTCACTGGTAGTTTAATTTGTTTATGGATGGGGTGGTTAGGGAGGTGAACGCAAGAGTTTTGGAGAGATGGGCAAGTATGCAGTCTGTTGTGGATGAGAGGGCTTGAGAAGTGAGTCAGTTGTTGTTCACTAATGATACAGCGCTGGTGGCTGATTCGGGTGAGAAACTGCAGAAGCTGGTGACTGAGTTTGGTAAAGTGTGTGAAAGAAGAAAGCTGAGATTAAATGTGAATACGAGCAAGGTTATCAGGTTCAGTAGGGTTGAGGGACAAGTTAACTGGGAGGTAAGTTTGAATGGAGAAAAACTGTAGGAAGTGAAGTGTTTTAGATATCTGAGAGTGGATTTGGCATCGGATGGAACCATGGAAGCGGAAGTGAGTCACAGGGTGGGGGAGGAGGCGAAGGTTCTGGGAGCTTTGAAAAATGTGTGGAAGGCAAGAACATTATCTCGGAAAGCAAAAATGGGTATGTGTGAAGGAATAGAGGTTTCAACAATATTATATGGTCGCGAGGCATGGGATATAGACAGGGTTGTGTGGAGGAAGGTGGATGTTTTGGAAATGAAATGTTTGAGGACAATATGTGGTGTGAGGTGGTTTGATCGAGTTAGTAATGAAAGGGTAAGAGAGATGTGTGGTAATAAAAAGTGTGGTTGAGAGAACAGAAGAGGGTGTGTTGAAATGGTCTGGACACATGGAGAAAATGAGTGAGGAAAGATTGACAAAGAGGGTATATGTGTCAGAGGTGGAGGGAACAAGGAGAAGCAGGAGACCAAATTGGAGGTGAAAGGATGGAGTGAAAAAAAATTTTGAGTGATCAGGGCCTGAACATACAGGAGGGTGAAAGGCATGCAAAAAATAGAGTGAATTGGAATGATGTGGTATACTGGGGTCAATGTGCTGTCAATGGATTGAATCAGGGCATGTGAAGCATCTCAGGTAAACCATGGAAAGGTCTGTGGGGCCTGGATGTGGAAAGGGAGCTGTGGTTTTGGTGCATTACACACACACACACACACACAAATATATGTGCATTACACATGACAGCTAGAGATTGAGTGTGAACGAATGTGGCTTTTGTTGTCTTTTCCTAGCACTACCTCGTCTGTGCGTGTGTGCATGCGGTGTGTGTGTGTGTGTGTGTGTGTGTGTGTGTGTGTGTGTGTGTGTGTGTGTGTGTGTGTTATTTCATGTGTGGCAGGGAGGCGATGGGAAAGGATGAAGACAGCAAGTATGAATATATACATGTGTATATATGTATATGTCTGTATATCTGTGTATGTATATGTATGGATACATTGAAATGTACAGGTATGTATATGTAAGTGTGTGTGGGCGTTTATGTATAAGTATGTGTATGTGGGTGGGTTGGGCTATCCTGTCATCTGTTTCCTTGTGCTACCTCGCTAACGCGGGAAATAGTATATATATTATATACTAATCATCCCCGACATATGTCTGAGTTTCATTTTGACCAATAGGTTGGATTTCAAAACAGACGTAAGTTGGACGTATGTCAGCATGGCATGTAGAATTCATATATCTGTACTTCATTCTTTTAACCTGCTCAATTTCTATCATGATTATCTTTAGTTCATATTTCATAATTTTTATTCTTTACATTAAGCAAATTCTATCGTGATTATCTCATTCTTATTTAACCAGTTTTATGAATTGATGTTTTTTTAAACCACACTATGATTTAATACATAATTCTTTGGTTTATTTTCTACCTTTTTGGCAGCCCCTTTGTCAGCAACTGCTGCTTCACCTGTGACTCAAACATTGTGCAAGCTATATCTTCTTTTACATCTATTGAACCAACCATGACTGCTGTGAGGTTCTCGATGTAATCCTTCCTCTCTTTCTCTTTCAAAGTCTCAAAAAGACTTCTGGCCTTCGCCTGGATTGTTAGCAAGCTTAGTGGTACACATTTTTCAATTTAATCTTCAATTTACAGCATCAACAACATTTTCATTTCATGGATGGGCCCTTGTCATTGCAATGTTATTATTGTAGACTTCATACTTGCTGAACCTTTCACTGCTTCACATATTTTTTCTTTGTCCTTTGAAATTATGGAGACCATCAAATGGGACAACTGTAGATCACGTGCAATCACATCAACTTTTATTTCTCCTTCATATTGGGTGAATATCTTCATTTTCAATTCCAAATCAAGAGTCTTCCTTGGCTTCTTACCAGATCTATCAACATGTGATGGGTTTTTCCTCCTGCTTGTCACCTTTGAAGCTTAATACAAAACTGGTTCAATCCAGCATGAAAATTCATTACGTTCACTTGAATAATGTGTGCTTACAGAATGATACCTGGGAACGAGAACTGAAAGAGATGCTGTGATTTACATAATGACAGTCACTGTCTTACAAACGCAGCTGTTAGCTATGGTGGACATATGGCCAAGCTTAATTTTTATATTTACATTTTTTCTGGTTGCATGTATGGATGGGAAGAGACAGTATATACATTTATCTTATTCATTATACTTAGTCGCTGTCTCCTGCTTCAGCGAGGTAGTGCAAGGAAACAGACGAAAGAATGGCCCAACCCACCCACATACACATGTATACACATAAATGCCCACACACGCACATATACATACCTAAACATTTCAACACATACATACACATGTACATATTCATAATTGCTGCTTTCATCCACTCCCTGTTGCCATCCCGCCACACATGAAATGGCACCCACCTCCCCCGCATGTGTGCGAGGTAGCGCTAGGAAAAGATAACAAAGGCAACAATCGTTCACACTCAATCTCTAGCTGTCATGTGTAATGCACCAAAACCACAGCTTCCTTTCCACATCCAGGCCCCACAAAACTTTCCATGGTTTACCCCAGACGCTTCACATGCCTTGGTTCAATCCAGTGAGAGCACATCGACCCAGGCATACCACATTGTTCCAATCCACTCTATTACTTGCAAGCCTTTCACCCTCCTGTATGTTCAGGCCCTGACTGCTCAAAATCTTTTTCACTCAATCCTTCCATCTAAAATTTGGTCTGCTTCTCCTTGTTCTCTCAACCTCTGACACATATATCCTCTTTGTCAATCTCTCCGCACTCATTCTCTCCATATGTCCAAACCACTTCAACACACCCTCTTCTGCTCTCTCAACCACACTCTTTTTATTACCACACATCTCACTTACCCTTTCAGGATCAAACCACCTCATCACATATTGTACTCAAACATTTCATTTCCAACACATCCATCCTCCTCCATTCAACCCTTTCTATAGCCCATGCCTTTCAACCATATAATACTGTTGGAACTACATGTATATATATATCATCATTATTTCTATTATACTTGATTGCCATTTCCGGCGTCAGTGAAGAAGCACCAGGAAATAGATGAAGAATGACCCATCCACTCATATACACACACACACACACATATATATATATATATATATATATATATATATATACATAAACGTTCATACACGTATATATACATTTTTTTATCTATCTATTATACTTTGTTGCTGTTTTCTGCATTAGTGAGGTAGTGCAAGGAAACTGACAAAAGAATGGCCCAACCCACCCACATACACATGTATATACATACACGCCCACACACGCACATATGCATACTTATACATTTCAATGTATACATACATCCACATACACAGACATATACATATATACACATGCACATATTCATACTTGCTGCCTTCATCCATTCCCGTCGCCACCCCGCCATACATGAAATGGCAATGTACAATGTACCATTTCATGTACATATACATTTTTTTTTTTTTTTTTATACTTTGTCGCTGTCTCCCGCGTTTGCGAGGTAGCGCAAGGAAACAGACGAAAGAAATGGCCCAACCCCCCCCCCATACACATGTACATACACACGTCCACACACGCAAATATACATACCTACACAGCTTTCCATGGTTTACCCCAGACGCTTCACATGCCTTGATTCAATCCACTGACAGCACGTCAACCCCTGTATACCACATCGCTCCAATTCACTCTATTCCTTGCCCTCCTTTCACCCTCCTGCATGTTCAGGCCCCGATCACACAAAATCTTATTCACTCCATCTTTCCACCTCCAATTTGGTCCTCGTTCCCTCCACCTCCGACACATATATCCTCTTGGTCAATCTTTCCTCACTCATTCTCTCCATGTGCCCAAACCATTTCAAAACACCCTCTTCTGCTCTCTCAACCACGCTCTTTTTATTTCCACACATCTCTCTTACCCTTACGTTACTTACTCGATCAAACCACCTCACACCACACATTGTCCTCAAACATCTCATTTCCAGCACATCCATCCTCCTGCGCACAACTCTATCCATAGCCCACGCCTCGCAACCATACAACATTGTTGGAACCACTATTCCTTCAAACATACCCATTTTTGCTTTCCGAGATAATGTTCTCGACTTCCACACATTTTTCAAGGCTCCCAAAAATTTTCGCCCCCTCCCCCACCCTATGATCCACTTCCGCTTCCATGGTTCCATCCGCTGACAGATCCACTCCCAGATATCTAAAACACTTCACTTCCTCCAGTTTTTCTCCATTCAAACTCACCTCCCAATTGACTTGAACCTCAACCCTACTGTACCTAATAACCTTGCTCTTATTCACATTTACTCTTAACTTTCTTCTTCCACACACTTTACCAAACTCAGTCACCAGCTTCTGCAGTTTCTCACATGAATCAGCCACCAGCGCTGTATCATCAGCGAACAACAACTGACTCACTTCCCAAGCTCTCTCATCCCCAACAGACTTCATACTTGCCCCTCTTTCCAGACTCTTGCATTTACCTCCCTAACAACCCCATCCATAAACAAATTAAACAACCATGGAGACATCACACACCCCTGCCGCAAACCTACATTCACTGAGAACCAATCACTTTCCTCTCTTCCTACACGTACACATGCCTTACATCCTCGATAAAAACTTTTCACTGCTTCTAACAACTTGCCTCCCACACTATATATTCTTAATACCTTCCACAGAGCATCTCTATCAACTCTATCATATGCCTTCTCCAGATCCATAAATGCTACATACAAATCCATTTGCTTTTCTAAGTATTTCTCACATACATTCTTCAAAGCAAACACCTGATCCACACATCCTCTACCACTTCTGAAACCGCACTGCTCTTCCCCAATCTGATGCTCTGTACATGCCTTCACCCTCTCAA
This sequence comes from Panulirus ornatus, assembly GCF_036320965.1. NCBI lineage: Eukaryota > Metazoa > Arthropoda > Malacostraca > Decapoda > Palinuridae > Panulirus > Panulirus ornatus. The sequence continues at coordinate 42,981,041 of NC_092234.1, read as the reverse complement.
TCAATACCCTCCCATATAATTTACCAGGAATACTCAACAAACTTATACCTCTGTAATTTGAGCACTCACTCTTATCCCCTTTGCCTTTGTACAATGGTACTATGCACGCATTCCGCCAATCCTCAGGCACCTCACCATGAGTCATACATACATTAAATAACCTTACCAACCAGTCAACAATACAGTCACCCCCTTTTTTAATAAATTCCACTGCAATACCATCCAAACCTGCTGCCTTGCCGGCTTTCATCTTCCGCAAAGCTATTACTACCTCTTCTCTGTTTACCAAATCATTTTCCCTAACCCTCTCACTTTGCACACCACCTCGACCAAAACACCCTATATCTGCCACTCTATCATCAGACACATTCAACAAACCTTCAAAATACTCATTCCATCTCCTTCTCACATCACCACTACTTGTTATCACCTCCCCATTTACGCCCTTCACTGAAGTTCCCATTTGCTCCCTTGTCTTACGCACCCTATTTACCTCCTTCCAGAACATCTTTTTATTCTCCCTAAAATTTACTGATAGTCTCTCACCCCAACTCTCATTTGCCCTTTTTTTCACCTCTTGCACCTTTCTCTTGACCTCCTGTCTCTTTCTTTTATACTTCTCCCACTCAATTGCATTTTTTCCCTGCAAAAATCGTCCAAATGCCTCTCTCTTCTCTTTCACTAATACTCTTACTTCTTCATTCCACCACTCACTACCCTTTCTAAACAGCCCACCTCCCACTCTTCTCATGCCACAAGCATCTTTTGCGCAATCCATCACTGATTCCCTAAATACATCCCATTCCTCCCCCACTCCCCTTACTTCCATTGTTCTCACCTTCTTCCATTCTGTACACAGTCTCTCCTGGTACTTCCCCACACAGGTCTCCTTCCCAAGCTCACTTACTCTCACCACCTTCTTCACCCCAACATTCACTCCTCTTTTCTGAAAACCCATACTAATCTTCACCTTAGCCTCCACAAGATAATGATCAGACATCCCTCCAGTTGCACCTCTCAGCACATTAACATCCAAAAGTCTCTCTTTCGCACGCCTGTCAATTAACACGTAATCCAATAACGCTCTCTGGCCATCTCTCCTACTTACATAAGTATACTTATGTATATCTCGCTTTTTAAACCAGGTATTCCCAATCATCAGTCCTTTTTCAGCACATAAATCTACAAGCTCTTCACCATTTCCATTTACAACACTGAACACCCCATGTATACCAATTATTCCCTCAACTGCCACATTACTCACCTTTGCATTCAAATCACCCATCACTATAAACCGGTCTCGTGCATCAAAACCGCTAACACACTCATTCAGCTGCTCCCAAAACACTTGCCTCTCATGATCTTTCTTCTCATGCCCAGGTGCATATGCACCAATAATCACCCACCTCTCTCCATCAACTTTCAATTTTACCCATATTAATCGAGAATTTACTTTCTTACATTCTATCACATACTCCCACAACTCCTGTTTCAGGAGTATTGCTACTCCTTCCCTTGCTCTTGTCCTCTCACTAACCCCTGACTTCACTCCCCAGACATTTCCAAACCACTCTTCCCCTTTACCCTTGAGCTTCGTTTCACTCAGAGCCAAAACATCCAGGTTCCTTTCCTCAAACATACTACCTATCTCTCCTTTTTTCACATCTTGGTTACATCCACACACATTTAGGCACCCCACTCTGAGCCTTCGAGGAGGATGATCACTCCCCGCGTGTGTATGTCCCCGCGTGACATACACATACATATACAAATATAAACATGTACATATTCATATTTGCCTGCCTTCAATCCATTCCCAGTGCCACCCTGCCCCACAGGAACATCATTGCTACCCCCCACTTCAGCGAGGTAGCATGAGGACAACAGATAAAAAAAAAGAAAAAAAAGCCACATTTACTCACACTCAGTCTCTAGTTGCCATGTGTAATGCATCAAAACCACAGTTCCCTATCCACATCCAGGCACCACAGACCTTTCCATGGTATACCCCAGAAGTTTCACATGCCCTGGTTCAATTCATTGACAGTACGTCGACCCTGGTATACCACATCGTTCCAATTCACTCTATTCCTTGCATGCCTCTCAACCTCCTGTATGTTCAGGCCCCAATCACTCAAAATATTTTTCACCCCATCCTTCCACCCCCAATTTGGTCTCCCGCTTCTCCTTGTTCCCTCCACCTCTGACACACATATCCTCTCAGTCAATCTTTCCTCAATCATTCTCTCCATGTGTCCAAACCATTTCAACACACCCTCTTCTGCTCTCTCAACCACACTTTTTATTACCATGCATCTCTCTTACCCTTTCATTACTTACTTGATCAAACCACCTCACACCACATATTGTCCCTTCCTTCAAACATACCCATTTTTGCTCTCCCAGATAACATTCTTTCTTTCCACACTCTTCATCTCCCCCAGAACCTTTGCCCCCTTCCCCACCTTGTGACTCACTTCCACTTCCATGGTTCCATCTGCTGCTAAGTCCACTCTCAGGTATCTAAAACACTTCACTTCCTCCAATTTTTTTCCATTCAAACTCACATCCCAACTAATTTGTCCCTCAACCCTGATGAACCTAATCCTTGCTACTATTCACATTAACTCCTCTAAACTTTCTTCTTTCACACTTTTCCAAACTCAGTCACCAACTTCTGTATTTTCACACTTGAATCAGCCACCAGTGCTGTATCAATGGCGAACAACAACTATCTCACTTCCAAGGCCCTTTCATTCCTAAAAGACTGCATACTCGACTCTCTCTTCAGCGGACTGAACCATGGCATGTGAACCATCAGGGGTTAACCATGGAAAGGTCTGTGGGGCCTGGACGTGGATAGGAAGTTATGGTTTTAGTGCACTACAAATGACAGCTAGAGACTGAGTGTGAATGAATGTGGTTTTTTTTGTCTGTTTTCCTGGTGCTACCTTGCTGATGTAGGGGGTGGTGATGCTGTTTCCTGTGGGGTGGGATGGCACCGGGAATGGATGAAGGCAAAAGAATACGATAAGTACATGTGTATGTATATGTATGTATATGTGTCTCCATATGGAGAGAATGAGTGAGGAAAGATTGAAAGAGGATATATGTGTCAGAGGTAGAGGGAACAAGAAGTGGGAGACCAAATTGGAGGCGGAAGGATGGAGTGAAAAAGATTTTGAGCAGTCAGGGCCTGAACATACAAGAGAGTGAAAGGCGCGCAAGGAATAGAGTGAACTGGAATGATGTAGTATACCGGGGTCAATGTGCTGTCAATGGACTGAACCAGAGCATGGAAAACGTCTGGGGTAAACCATGGAAAGTTTTGTGGGCCCTGGATGTGAAAAGGAAACCGTTTGTTTCAGTGCATTACACATGACAGCTAGAGAGTGAGTGTGACCAAATGTGGCCTTTTTTGTCTTCTCCTACCATTACCTCATGGCGGCAGCAGCGGGTGTATTTGTGTGAGTGCTATTTCATGTGTGGCGGGGTGGCGAGAGGAACGCGTGAAGGCAGCAAGTATGAATATGTACATGTATATATATATATGTTTGTGTACGTATACATTAAAATGTATAGGTATGTATATGTGCATGTGCGGGTGTTTATGTATATACATGTGTATGTGGGTGGGTTGGGCCATTCTTTTGTCTGTTTTCTTGCGCTACCTTGTTAACATGGAAGATGGCGATTAAGTATAATGATAAATAAATAAAATGTATATGTGCATATGATGATATATATATGTACATTTATGAGCCATGGAAGCGGAAGTGAGTCACAGGGTGGGGGAGGGGGCAAAGGTTTGGGGAGCACTGAAGAATGTGTGAAAGGTAAGAACGTTATCTCGGAGAAAAAAATGGGTATGTTTGAAGGAATAGTGGTTCAAACAATGTTAATGGTTGTGAGGCATGGGCTATAGGTAGGGTTGTCCAGAGGAAGGTGGATGTGTTGGAAATGAAATGTTTGAGGACAATATGTGGTGGGAGGTGGTTTGATTGGGTAAGTAATGAAAAGGTACGAGAGATGTGTGGGAATAAAAAGAGTGTGGATGAGAGAGCAGAAGAGGGTGTATTGAAATGGTTTGGTCACCTGGAGAGAATGAGTGAGGAAAGATTGACAAAGAGGATATATGTGTCAGATGTAGAGAGAATGAGGAGAAGTGGGAGACCAAATTGGAGGTGGAAGGATGGAATGAAAAAGATTTTGAGTGATCGGGGCCTGAACATACAGGACAGTGAGACATGCAAGGAATAGAGTGAATTGGAACGATGTGGTATACCGGGGTTGACGTGCTGTCAATGGATTGAACCTGGGCATGTGAAGTGTCTGGGGTAAACCATGTAAAGATTTGTGGGGAAGGCCTTTCCATGGTTTCCTCCAGACATTTCACATGCCCTGGTTCAGTCCACTGACAGCATGTCAACCCTGGTATACCACAGTGTTCCAATTCACTTGATTCCACTGCATGCCTCTCACCCTCCTGTATGTTCAGGCCTCGATTACTCAAAATCTTTTACACTCCATCCTTCCATCTCCAATTTAGTCTCCCGCTTCTCCTTGTTCCCTCCACCTCTGACACATATATCCTCTTTGTCAATCTTTCCTTACTCATTCTCTCCATACATCCAAACTCTTTCAACACATCCTCCTCTGCTCTCTCAACCACACTCATTTTATTACCATACATCTCTCTTACCCTTTCATTACTTACTCAATCACACCACCTCACACTACATTTTGTCCTCAAATGTTTCATTTCCAACACATCCACCCTCCTCTGTACAACCCTATCTATAGCCCATGCCTCGCAAACATATACAAATTGTTGAGACAAATATTTCTTCAAATACACCCATTTTTGCTGAGATAATGTTCTCTCCTTCCACACATTTTTCATCGCTCCTAGCAACTTCACCCCCTCCACCACCCTGTGACTAACGTCTGCTTCCATGGTTCCATTCGCCGCTAAGTCCGCTCCCAGATATCTGACACACTTTATTTCCTCCAATTTTTCTCCATTCAAACTTACATCCCAATTGACTTGAACCTCAACCCTACTGTACCTAATAACCTTGCTCTTATTCACATTTACTCTTAACTTTCTTCTTCCACACACTTTACCAAACTCCGTCACCAGCTTCTGCAGTTTCTCACATGAATCAGCCACCAGCGCTGTATCATCAGCGAACAACAACTGACTCACTTCCCAAGCTCTCTCATCCCCAACAGACTTCATACTTGCCCCTCTTTCCAGACTCTGCATTTACCTCCCTAACAACCCCATCCATAAACAAATTAAACAACCATGGAGACATCTCACATCCCAGCCGCAAACCTCCATTCACTGTGAACAATCACTGTCCCTTCTTTCTACTGTACACATGCCTTACATCTCGATATAAAAAACTTTTCACTGCTTCTAACAACTTGCCTCCCACACTATATATTCTTGAATACCTTCCACAGAGCATCTCTATCAACTCTATCATATGCTTCTCCAGATCCATAAATGCTACATAAAAATCCATTTGCTATTTCTTAAGTATTTCTCACATACATTCTTCAAAGCAAACACCTGATCCACACATCCTCTACCACTTCTGAAACCGCACTGCTCTTCCCCAATCTGATGCTCTGTTACATGCCTTCAGACCTCTCATCAATACCCTCCCATATAATTTACCAGGAATACTCAACAAACTTATACCTCTGTAATTTGAGCACTCACTCTTATCCCCTTTGCCTTTGTACAATGGTACTATGCACGCATTCCGCCAATCCTCAGGCACCTCACCATGAGTCATACATACATTAAATAACCTTACCAACCAGTCAACAATACAGTCACCCCCTTTTTTAATAAATCCAACTTGCAATACCATCAAACTGCATGCCTTGCCGCTTTCATCTTCCGCAAAGCTATTACTACCTCTTCTCTGTTTACCAAATCATTTTCCCTAACCCTCTCACTTTGCACACCACCTCGACAAAACACCTATATTGCCACTCTATCATCAGACACATTCAACAAACCTTCAAAATACTCATTCCATCTCCTTCTCACATCACCACTACTTGTTATCACCTCCCCATTTACGCCCTTCACTGAAGTTTAACCCATATCACCCATGTCTAAATACGCACCCTATTTACCTCCTTCCAGAACAAACTTTTTATTCTCCCTAAATTTACTGATAGTCCCTCTCACCCCAACTCTCATTTGCCCTTTTTTTCACCTCTTGCACCTTTCTCTTGACCTCCTGTCTCTTTCTTTTATACTTCTCCCACTCAATTGCATTTTTTCCCTGCAAAAAGCGTCCCAAATGCCTCTCTTTTCTCTTTTCACTAATTATCTTACTTCTTCTCCACCATCTCTACCCTTCTAAACAGGCCCACCTCCACTTTCTCTGCCACAAGCATCTTTTGCGCAATCCATCACTGATTCCCTAAATACATCCATTTCCTCCCCCACTCCCCTTACTTCCATTGTTCTCACCTTCTTCCATTCTGTACACAGTCTCTCCTGGTACTCCCACAAGGTTCTCCTTCCCAAGCTCCATTACTCTGTCACCACCTTCTTCACCCCAACATTCACTCCTCTTTCTGAAAACCCATACTATAAATCTTCACCTTAGCCTCCAAAGATAATGATCAGACATCCCTCCAGTTGCACCTCTCAGCACATTAACATCCAAAAGTCTCTCTTTCGCACGCCTGTCAATTAACCACGTAATCCAATAACGCTCTCTGGAATCTCTTCCATACTTTCATAAGTATATTATGTATATCTCGCTTTTTAATCCAGGTAATTCCCCAATCATCAGTCCTTTTTCAGCAACATAAATCTACAAGCTCTTCACCATTTCCATTTACAACACTGAACACCCCATGCATACCAATTATTCCCTCAACTGCCACATTACTCACCTTTGCATTCAAATCACCCATCACTATAAACCGGTCTCGTGCATCAAAACCGCTAACACACTCAGTCTAGTGCTCCCAAAACACTTGCCTCTCATGATCTTTCTTCTCATGCCAGGTGCATATGCACCAATAATCACCCACCTCTCTCCATCAACTTTCAATTTTTAACCCATATTAATCGAGAATTTACTTTCTTACATTCTATCACATACTCCCACAACTCCTGTTTCAGGAGTATTGCTACTCCTTCCCTTGCTCTTGTCCTCTCACTAACCCCTGACTTCACTCCCCAGACATTTCCAAACCACTCTTCCCCTTTACCCTTGAGCTTCGTTTCACTCAGAGCCAAACATCCAGGTTCCTTTCCTCAAACATACTACCTATCTTCTCCTTTTTTTCACATCTTGGTTACATCCACACACATTTAGGCACCCCACTCTGAGCCTTCGAGGAGGATGATCACTCCCCGCGTGTGTATGTCCCCAGCGTGACATACACATACATATACAAATATAAACATGTACATATTCATATTTGCCTGCCTTCAATCCATTCCAGTGCCACCCTGCCCCACAGGAACATCATTGCTACCCCCCACTTCAGCGAGGTAGCATGAGGACAACAGATAAAAAAAAAGAGAAAAAAGCCAATTTACTCACACTCTGTCTCTAGTTGCCATGTGTAATGCATCAAAACCACAGTTCCCTTATCCACATCCAGGCCCCACAGAACTTTCCATGGTTTACCCCAGACGCTTCACATGCCCTGGTTCAATTCATTGACCGTACGTCGGACTCTGGTATACCACATCGTTCCAATTCACTCTATTCCTTGCATGCCTCTCAACCTCCTGTATGTTCAGGCCCCAATCACTCAAAATATTTTTCACCCCATCCTTCCACCCCCAATTTGGTCTCCCGCTTCTCCTTGTTCCCTCCACCTCTGACACACATATCCTCTCAGTCAATCTTTCCTCAATCATTCTCTCCATGTGTCCAAACCATTTCAACACACCCTCTTCTGCTCTCTCAACCACACTTTTTATTACCATGCATCTCTCTTACCCTTTCTTTAATTACTTGATCAACCACCCTCAAACCACATATTGTCCTTCCTTCAAACATACCCATTTTTGCTCTCCCAGATAACATTCTTTCTTTCCACACTCTTCATCTCCCCCAGAACCTTTGCCCCTTCCCCACCTTGTGACTCACTTCCACTTCCATGGTTCCATCTGCTGCTAAGTCCACTCTCAGGTATCTAAAACACTTCACTTCCTCCAGTTTTTTCCATTCAAACTCACATCCCAACTAATTTGTCCCTCAACCCTGATGAACCTAATCCTTGCTACTATTCACATTAACTCCTCTAAACTTTCTTCTTTCACACTTTTCCAAACTCAGTCCACCAACTTCTGTATTTTCACACTTGAATCAGCCACCAGTGCTGTATCAATGGCGAACAACAACTATCTCACTTCCAAGGCCCTTTCATTCGCTAAAAGACTGATACTCGACTCTCTCTTCATCGGGACTGAACCATGGCATGTGAACCATCAGGGGTTAAAACCTTGGTAAGGTCTGTGGGGCCTGGACGTGGATAGAAGTTATGGTTTTAGTGCACTACAAATGACAGCTAGAGACTGAGTGTGAATGAATGTGGTTTTTTTTTGTCTGTTTTCCTGGTGTACCTTGCTGATGTAGGGGGGTGGTGATGCTGTTTCCTGTGGGGTGGGATGGCACCGGGAATGGATGAAGCAAAAGAATACGATAAGTACATGTGTATGTATATGTATTATATGTGTCTCCATATGGAGAGAATGAGTGAGGAAAGATTGAAAGAGGATATATGTGTCAGAGGTAGAGGGAACAAGAAGTGGGAGACCAAATTGGAGGCGGAAGGATGGAGTGAAAAAGATTTTGAGCAGTCAGGCCTGAACATACAAGAGAGTGAAAGGCGCGCAAGGAATAGAGTGAATTGGAATGATGTGGTATACTGGGGTCAATGTGCTGTCAATGGACTGAACCAGAGCATGGAAAACGTCTGGGGTAAACCATGGAAAGTTTTGTGGGCCCTGGATGTGAAAAGGAAACCGTTTGTTTCAGTGCATTACACATGACAGCTAGAGTGTGAGTGTGACCAAATGTGGCCTTTTTTGTCTTCTCCTACCATTACCTCATGGCGGCAGCAGCGGTGTATTTGTGTGAGTGCTATTTCATGTGTGGCGGTGGTGGTGGCGAGAGGAACGCGTGAAGGCAGCAAGTATGAATATGTACATGTATATATATATATATGTTTGTGTACGTATACATTAAAATGTATAGGTATGTTTATTTGTGTGTGTGGATGTGTATGTATATACATGTGTATGTGGGTGGGTTGGGCCATTCTTTTGTCTGTTTTCTTGCGCTACCTTGTTAACATGGAAGATGGCGATTAAGTATATGATAAATAAATAAAATGTATATGTGCATATGATGATATATATGTACATTTATGAGCCATGGAAGCGGAAGTGAGTCACAGGGTGGGGGAGGGGGCAAAGGTTTGGGGAGCACTGAAGAATGTGTGAAAGGTAAGAACGTTATCTCGGAGAAAAAATGGGTATGTTTGAAGGAATAGTGGTTTCAAACTATGTTAATGGTTGTGAGGCATGGGCTATAGGTAGGTTGTCCAGAGGAAGGTGGATGTTTTGGAAATGAAATGTTTGAGGACAATATGTGGTGTGAGGTGGTTTGATCGAGTTAGTAATGAAAGGGTAAGAGAGATGTGTGGTAATAAAAAGAGTGTGGATGAGAGAGCTTGAGAAGTGAGTCAGTTGTTGTTCGCTGATGATACAACGCTGGTGGCTGATTCATGTGAGAAACTGCAGAAGCTGGTGACTGAGTTTGGTAAAGTGTGTGAAAGAAGAAAGTTGAGAGTAAATGTGAATAAGAGTAAGGTTATTAGGTACAGTAAGGTTGAGGGACAAGTTAACTGGGAGGTAAGTTTGAATGGAGAAAAACTGTAGGAAGTGAAGTGTTTTAGATATCTGAGAGTGGATTTGGCATCGGATGGAACCATGGAAGCGGAAGTGAGTCACAGGGTGGGGGAGGAGGCGAAGGTTCTGGGAGCTTTGAAAAATGTGTGGAAGGCAAGAACATTATCTCGGAAAGCAAAAAATGGTATGTTTGAAGGAATAGTGGTTCAAACAATGTTAATGGTTGTGAGGCATGGGCTATAGGTAGGTTGTCCAGAGGAAGGTGGATGTTTTGGAAATGAAATGTTTGAGGACAATATGTGGTGTGAGGTGGTTTGATCGAGTTAGTAATGAAAGGGTAAGAGAGATGTGTGGTAATAAAAAGAGTGTGGATGAGAGAGCTTGAGAAGTGAGTCAGTTGTTGTTCGCTGATGATACAACGCTGGTCTGATTCATGTGAGAAACTGCAGAAGCTGGTGACTGAGTTTGGTAAAGTGTGTGAAAGAAGAAAGCTGAGATTAAATGTGAATACGAGCAAGGTTATCAGGTTCAGTAGGGTTGAGGGACAAGTTAACTGGGAGGTAAGTTTGAATGGAGAAAAACTGTAGGAAGTGAAGTGTTTTAGATATCTGAGAGTGGATTTGGCATCGGATGGAACCATGGAAGCGGAAGTGAGTCACAGGGTGGGGGAGGAGGCGAAGGTTCTGGGAGCTTTGAAAAATGTGTGGAAGGCAAGAACATTATCTCGGAAAGCAAAAATGGGTATGTGTGAAGGAATAGAGGTTTCAACAATATTATATGGTCGCGAGGCATGGGAAATAGACAGGGTTGTGTGGAGGAAGGTGGATGTTTTGGAAATGAAATGTTTGAGGACAATATGTGGTGTGAGGTGGTTTGATCGAGTTAGTAATGAAAGGGTAAGAGAGATGTGTGGTAATAAAAAGAGTGTGGATGAGAGAGCTTGAGAAGTGAGTCAGTTGTTGTTCGCTGATGATACAACGCTGGTGGCTGATTCATGTGAGAAACTGCAGAAGCTGGTGACTGAGTTTGGTAAAGTGTGTGAAAGAAGAAAGTTGAGAGTAAATGTGAATAAGAGTAAGGTTATTAGGTACAGTAAGGTTGAGGGACAAGTTAACTGGGAGGTAAGTTTGAATGGAGAAAAACTGTAGGAAGTGAAGTGTTTTAGATATCTGAGAGTGGATTTGGCATCGGATGGAACCATGGAAGCGGAAGTGAGTCACAGGGTGGGGGAGGAGGCGAAGGTTCTGGGAGCTTTGAAAAATGTGTGGAAGGCAAGAACATTATCTCGGAAAGCAAAAAATGGTATGTTTGAAGGAATAGTGGTTCAAACAATGTTAATGGTTGTGAGGCATGGGCTATAGGTAGGTTGTCCAGAGGAAGGTGGATGTTTTGGAAATGAAATGTTTGAGGACAATATGTGGTGTGAGGTGGTTTGATCGAGTTAGTAATGAAAGGGTAAGAGAGATGTGTGGTAATAAAAAGAGTGTGGATGAGAGAGCAGAAGAGGGTGTATTGAAATGGTTTGGTCACATGGAGAGAATGAGTGAGGAAAGATTGACCAAGAGGATATATGTGTCAGAGGTAGAGGGAACAAGAAGTGGGAGACCAAATTGGAGGCGGAAGGATGGAGTGAAAAAGATTTTGAGTGATCGGGGCCTGAACATACAGGACAGTGAGACATGCAAGGAATAGAGTGAATTGGAATGATGTGGTATACTGGGGTCAATGTGCTGTCAATGGATTGAATCAGGGCATGTGAAGCATCTCAGGTAAACCATGGAAAGTTTTGTGGGCCCTGGATGTGGAAAGGGAGCTGTGGTTTTGGTGCATTACACACACACACACACACACACACACACACACACACACACACACATATATATATATATATAATATATATATATATATTTTTTTTTTTTTTTTATACTTTGTCACTGTCTCCCGTGTTTGCGAGATAGCGCAAGGAAACAGACGAAAGAATGGCCCAATCCACCCACATACACATGTATATACATACACATCCAAACACACAAATATACATACCTATACATCTCAATGTATACATATATATACACACACAGACATATACATATATACACATGTACATAATTCATAGTCTGCCTTTATTCATTCCCATCGCCACCTTGCCACACATGGAATAACAACCCCCTCCCCCCTCATGTGTGCGAGGTAGCACTAGGAAAAGACAACAAAGGCCACATTCGTTCACACTCAGTCTCTAACTGTCATGTAATAATGCACTGAAACCACAGCTCCCTTTCCACATCCAGGCCCCACAGAACTTTCCATGATTTACCCCAGATGCTTCACATGCCCTGGTTCAATCCATTGACAGCACGTCGACCCCAGTATACCACTTCGTTCCAATTCACTCTATTCCTTGCATGCCTTTCACCCTCCTGCATGTGCAGGCCCCGATCACTCAAAATCTTTTTCACTCCATCTTTCCACCTCCAATTTGGTCTCCCACTTCTCGTTCCCTTCACCTCTGACACATATATCCTCTTGGTCAGTCTTTCCTCACTCATTCTCTCCATGTGACCAAACCATTTCAAAACACTCTTCTGCTCTCTCAACCACACAGATTGGGGAAGAGCAGTGTGGTTTCAGAAGTGGTAGAGGATGTGTGGATCAGGTGTTTGCTTTGAACAATGTATGTGAGAAATACTTAGAAAAGCAAATGGATTTGTATGTAGCATTTATGGATCTGGAGAAGGCATTTGATAGAGTTGATAGAGATGCTCTGTGGAAGGTATTAAGGATATATGGTGTGGGAGGCAAGTTGTTAGAAGCAGTGAAAAGCTTTTATCAAGGATGTAAGGCATGTGTACGTGTGGGAAGAGAGGAAAGTGATTGGTTCTCAGTGAATGTAGGTTTGCGGCAGGGGTGTGTGATGTCTCCATGGTTGTTTAATTTGTTTATAGATGGGGTTGTTAGGGAGGTGAGTGCAAGAGTTTTGGAAAGAGGGGCAAGTATGCAGTCTGTTGTGGATGAGAGAGCTTGAGAAGTGAGTCAGTTGTTGTTCGCTGATGATACAACGCTGGTGGCTGATTCATGTGAGAAACTGCAGAAGCTGGTGACTGAGTTTGGTAAAGTGTGTGAAAGAAGAAAGTTGAGAGTAAATGTGAATAAGAGTAAGGTTATTAGGTACAGTAGGGTTGAGGGTCAAGTCAATTGGGAGGTAAGTTTGAATGGAGAAAAACTGGAGGAACTAAAGTGTTTTAGATATCTGGGAGTGGATCTGGCAGTGGATGGAACCATGGAAGCAGAAGTGAATCATAGGGTGGGGGGAGGAGGCAAAAATTCTGGGAGCCTTGAAGAATGTGTGGAAGTCGAGAACATTATCTCGGAAAGCAAAAATGGGTATGTTTGAAGGAATAATGGTTCCAACAATATTGTATGGTTGCAAGGCGTGGGCTATGGATAGAGTTGTGCGCAGGAGGGTGGATGTGCTGGAAATGAGATGTTTGAGGACAATATGTCGTGTGAGGTGGTTTGATCTAGTAAGTAACAATAGGGTAAGAGAGATGTGTGGTAATAAAAAGAGTGTGGTTGAGAGAGCAGAAGAGGGTGTTTTGAAATGGTTTGGTCACATGGAGAGAATGAGTGAGGAAAGATTGACCAAGAGGATATATGTGTCAGAAGTGAGGGAACGAGGAGAAGTGGGAGACCTAATTGGAGGTGGAAAGATGGAGTGAAAAAGATTTTGAGTGATCGGGGCCTGAACATACAGGAGGGTGAAAAGCATGCAAGGAATAGAGTGAATTGGAATGATGTGGTATATTGGGGTCGACGTGCTGTCAATGGATTGAACCAGGGCATGTGAAGCGTCTGGGGTAAACCATGGAAAGTTCTGTGGGGCCTGGATGTGGAAAGGGAGCTGTGGTTTCGGTCATTATTACATGACAGTTAGAGACTGAGTGTGAACGAATGAGGCCTTTGTTGTCTTTTCCTAGTGCTACCTCGCACACATGAGGGGGGAGGGGGATGTTATTCCATGTGTGACGAGGTGGTGATGGGAATAAATAAAGGCAGACAGTATGAATTATGTACATGTGTATATATGTATATGTCTGTGTGTGTATATATATGTGTACATTGAGATGTATAGGTATGTTTATTTGTGTGTGTGGATGTGTATGTATATACATGTGTAAGGGGATGGGTTGGGCCATTTCTTTCGTCTGTTTCCTTGCGCTACCTCGCAAACGCGGGAGACAGCGACAAAGCAAAATAAAAATAAAAATAAACATAAAAGTTGATATGTATATGTATGTATATAAGCGTACATGGGCGTTTATGTATATATGTATGTATATGAGTGGATGGGCCATTCTTCATCTGTTTCCTGGCACTACTTCGCTGATGCATGAAACAGCAATTATCTATAATAACATGTATATCTATTATCATACTTAATCGCAGAACCTTCACTTCACTGTAAAGACAGATATATAACCATGTATACACATACACTCAGCCTAGGCCAGGTACCCATTTGTCAACCAGCACCAAGGAGAGGGTAAACACCTGGGTTGGGTATGTACCCTTTTTATGTACGTACCCTTTTTAAGGGCACTGATTCTTCCTAGGGGAAGTATTGCATTCCTGAAGCTAGTCCATGTCTATTCAACTGTATCCATAGCTAATAATCTGATCCAATTTACCTTGCCTACGTCATGACGCAATCAATCAAGTTCAGCTAATCTAAAATTGGGTATAATCATGCTGTTTTCTTTATAACTGAATCATCACTTTACAGCGAATCTGACAATTTCTCAGCTTTTCACCAAACATACAGGTACTGATTACCTCCAAGTTTGTGAACATTACTAAATATAACATACCACAGCCCTTCGATGGGTCTCAGATCATCTAAATTAGAAAGCAGTTTCTCATTCAATTAATTAATCTGTTTCCTTCATGGTCATATCATAATGTCCAAATAGATTATTTATTTATTCATTCTACTTTGTCGCTGTCTCCCACGTTAGCGAGGTAGTGCAAGGAAACAGACGAAAGAATGGCCCAACCCACCCATATACACATGTATATATATACATGTCCACGCACATAACTATACATACCTATACATCTCAACATATACATATATATACACATACATATACACATGTACATATTTCATACTGTCTGTCTTTATTCATTCCCACCATCACCCCACCACACATGAAATAACAACCCTCTCCCCTCGCATGTGCGCGAGGTAGCGCTAGGAAAAGACAACAAAGGCCACATTCGTTCACACTCAGTCTCTAGCTGTCATGTATAATGCACCGAAACCACAGCTCCCTTTCCACATCCAGACCCCACAGAACTTTCCATGGTTTACCCCAGACGCTTCACATGCCCTGGTTCAATCCACTGATAGCACGTCAATAGATATTGGGATTAATGAAAACTTAAAATTATTGCTTCTTTATCACTGACTAAGGATTTAATTTTATCACACAAAACTCCATCTTTGCCTTCATGAAGTTTGAACAATTTTGAGTCTTATCTATCAACTGAATATACGGTGAACTGTATGCACTAATTTCTAAACCGAGTTTGTCATGGATGTCGAGTACAATGCCACCACCTTATAAAATAAAGAATCATATACTCAGGGATCTATGCAGAATTTAACCAGGTGTCTGACATTAAGACATCAGACATTTCTGAAAGAGCACATGATGTCAATTCATTACATTCTAGGACAATAATTCTGGTACAGGTGAAAAAGGCATTAATGATTCTGTATGCCTGACGTGGTAAGCGAGACGTAAACCTAAGAGGTCATATCACCTGATCAGTGGGCATTATGTGTGATCCTGACTGTACAGTTGCATCTAACCTCACTGACAGTGGAAAGAGTAAGGGGAAGGAGAAACAAAGAAAGAGATAAAAGATTACAGTGAAAGAGGCTTTGGGGTTCTGTGGCTTGAATGTTCAGGAGAGTAAGAGGCTTGCATGGAATGGAATGCATTGGAGTGATGAGGCATATAAAGGACAACAGTGAGTAAGGGGATTGACTGTGGATGGGGGCTTTGGTTTCAATGCATTTTACATGGCAGCTGGAGAGTGAACGTGAGCAAATGTGGCCATTCTTCATCTGTTCCTGGCACTATCTTACTACTGTGAGAAACAGCAAACAAGTTTAAAAGAAAATAAGGCAAATATATATGAAAAAAAAAAATAGTGTATGTCTTTCTTTTTCTGTTTCTTGGCACTACCTTGATAACGTGGAAAACAGCATTAAAGCATGAAAAAAGTATATATATATAAATAGTCTCATTTCTTATCTTATTCAATTCATCCACCATTTTACTGTCACAGAAGTGTGTATTAATCTAGTGATTTGTACAATACAAGGAGTTCTACACTCTCTGAGCCCCATCTCTTAAACTTTAATGTAAAATCACTTTTCCAATTTCTGCATAAGTGTGTGTGTGTGTGGGTGTGTGTGTGTGAAATGCATTTAATCACTACTTTAAAGGTCCTGTCAAAATCCTTGCATTACCTCACAAAAGTAAAAAGCTAATGGATCACAACTTTTGTATGATGGAACAGGAAGACAATTTGTGCTAATAAGACATGATAGTTATTTTCTAAATGTCCTTTTGGGTTACTCAAAACTTTGGACACTAAATTATATGTGCTTGTTATGGACACAAGAAGGCACAACGTTTTACGTATGTCCTTGGCAAAAAGGGCGTAATGATATCATTGTGCAACGTATAAATTCATCTTATATAATTTTAAATATCACATCCAATGTCAACAATTTTATGACTCAAGAATAACATGTGCTTGAGAAGCTACTAATAAGACAGATTTAATGAGCTAATGACTTAGAACACTTAATTTTATGCAACGAGGGGCTTTAAATTTCATCATATAACAAAATAGAATTGAATGTTTCACTAGTTAAAATATATGCATACAATATGCATAAATATAAAACATCTTGGAATCTATATTAATGTGTTACACTTTCTCATTAGCCTAAAGCTGATTAATATATCAAAATGGATGCCAGTATGTTACTGGTGAACAGGGGATCCTCAAGACCTGTTTACACAATGACCCACAAGGTTAAATATCTACATTTTCCTAAGTTGTATTCTGTCATTTTCACTAGTAATTTCAATAGTCTGTACAATATACTGTATACCAGTCAAACAAAACAAAATTACCAACACTTTCAAATGATAGGCCTTCCTGATGTGTAACGAAAGTTCAGAAAGGAAATGGCTGTTCAAATGTAAAACCTGTTTAAAAATCCATATCTCCTATGGAACAAAACTGGATATCAGCAAATCAAAAACAAACAAAATCAATGGTTCTGAAAACTTTCAACTTGTGCAAAGTCAAGATGCAAAACTGAGTCAATTTTAAGCTTCAGTCACTATAATCATATTCACTTCAGTTACATCCTTACTAGGTACCATTACATGCTGCTATACGGAATGGCCAACAAGCTGTTTCACAAATAATTGCATCAAAAAGGCAATCATCCTTGGTAATAATTACAATGAGTGAAGCACCATGAGTCACAACTCTGTTTCTTAACATCCATCAAGCTAATGACAAAAGATGGTTATAAAAATTAAATCACCCACAAAAACTTCAAAGCAGGACTATCAACACTGGATGGTTTATTTAAATAAACATAAAAATTTTGCAAAGGAATATCATCAGCATTGACCCAACAGTATTACATATGGCAATATCATATTCAACCCATTATGGTCTTACCAACATATGAAGGGTTTTCTTATCCTCTACAGAATATCAATAACTCCAATTACTGCACTGGCATTATACTGACTCTACACAAGTAACATTAAAAGGACAATGCTGACTGACAGAAAAAAAGTACTTCCAAGACAAAAGTGACTCTTGCTGGGAATATATAAACACTGGTAGAATAAAAGTAACACTGGCAGGATAATCTTGGAATAATATTACCTCTGGAGGACTTGGTGGTAGGACAATGAACACAGACTTAACAAGAGTAACTACAAGCCAATTTAGGAGATCTACTCAGATCAAACACTACACTCATGATATCCCAAGGATACACACACAAAACACAGCTGTAATTAACCCTTGTTTATCTTTACAGAATATATGAAACCATATCATCAACAGAGATGTTTCAGCAATTGCTAAGAATAAACACATAGGGAAGTTAACAATGTATTATGTTTTAAGCACACCAGAAGAGCAGTGTTTAACCAGAGGCAATCTACTGAATATGGGCCTACATCTTGGGAGCATATGCATATCTTAAATATAACACCTCCCACCCACCCTTTATAGACTGTAAAACATTTACAAAACAATATACTTTACCATATTCTGTGGCAAACATCATGAAAATATTTAAATGACCCCAACTTCCCTATCCAATTTGTGAGGCCAAATTATGTCCACCAGATACGAAGGACTTTCCTTGTACACAGGAGTTTCCTCACAGTCACTTGTTGGGGCAAAATATATTTGCTTTGTACTGGGCACATGAGCTGGTCAGTTCGAATTTTGGCTCTGAAATCAACATTACAATCAGAAACTATATCATAAAAGACACAGAAAATATGTTTTCTCACATAATAATAACAATAATAATAGTAATGGAGGACATATTATTTTTGACATGTTTCACATAGCAAAGACAATGATTAACAATGCATTTAAAATATGTAGCTAACCTCTTCATAGGCCCTGAAGTGGCCTAATCATCATCATCTTCATCAGGATTCTCATCATATTTGCCATTTGCAATATCTGCTCGAAGGGTGACCAGTTGAGGCGCCTCATATAATCGTTTCACTCCTCGTGGAAGGGCCCGGCAAGAGGTTAAGTTTAAGCTTTCTAGATGACTACATCTTGCTAATACTTGTCGAATAGGTTTGAATGTCACAGAGGACCCACACATGTTCAGGTACCTGGTGATGTTGACAATATTAAAGATTAATATGAGTGGAACAAAAAAGTCTATGTATGATATACACTAGAAAAATGAATACATTATTAAAGTGCTTAGCTCATAACTTGTGTTTCTAATTTTAGTTATAAACTCTGAAAGGCATATCCCCTGTTTACTCAGTTGTAAATGGGTGCATTATCCATGTGACAGGAGGAAAGAAATTTGGAAGACAGCCATATTACTCCCTTGTGTCTCACTGGCTATTTCAATGATTGCTTTAATGATGTATAAAATTTACTTCTTTCTCTCTTCCTGCATTTTTCTTTGTACTTTCTCCTTATCTATTCTTTGCAAAATACCTGACAGTCAATTCAACATCCAAAATTGTATGGCAAATCTAGCATATGTTGCTTTTGGGTTTGGGTTTATGACACTTTATGGAGAAGAAATGGTTGGTATCCAGAACACCTGATAGAGATTCTGCACAAGACATACTGCTCTGCTTGCAGGGAAAGATAGTACAATATAAGTTGTAGGTTGAAGACAGCAGCCATCCAGGGAGGTTAAATCATCTTAACAAAGAAGTAATGCCTGAACCCATTTTACACTCTCCATGTTGAGAGTGCTGATACTTTATTCTATCTCATTACAATGAGGATAACATGCCATCTTTCCATCTTCTCACATACACCACAACCCTATTATACAACTGAATTTTTTACTTCTCTTCACATTAGCTCCCTCTTTTCTCCATAATTCTTTCAACATAAACGTGGCAGACTCTGATATTATGGCCCCTAATCCTAAGCACATATTCCTGTCTAACTCTACTCCCAACAAGGAGGGTTCAAGTAGTAGAAGTACTAACCCCTCCCACAAACATCATCCTGCTAAGAGACCTGACATTTATCATTCATGCACAAACATTAATGGTCTTTCTACTAACCTCTCTTCTGTTGAACACCATCTAACTAGCATCACTCCATATATCTTAAAAGCACCATCTAACTAGCATCACTCCATATATCTTAAAAGCACCATCTAACTAGCATCACTCCATATATCTTACTTTTACTTGACACTCAATTTTTGAATGATAATTTTCACTGAACTCTTCCACATATCCACCTGTAATCTTCACTCATGATTCTATTTCAAAATGACTCAATTTCAATGATGTTTTTTTTTTTTTTTTTTTTTTTTTTTTTTTTTTTATATACTTTGTCGCTGTCTCCCGCGTTTGCGAGGTAGCGCAAGGAAACAGACGAAAGAAATGGCCCAACCCCCCCCCCATACACATGTACATACACACGTCCACACACGCAAATATACATACCTACACAGCTTTCCATGGTTTACCCCAGACGCTTCACATGCCTTGATTCAATCCACTGACAGCACGTCAACCCCTGTATACCACATCGCTCCAATTCACTCTATTCCTTGCCCTCCTTTCACCCTCCTGCATGTTCAGGCCCCGATCACACAAAATCTTTTTCACTCCATCTTTCCACCTCCAATTTGGTCTCCCTCTTCTCCTCGTTCCCTCCACCTCCGACACATATATCCTCTTGGTCAATCTTTCCTCACTCATTCTCTCCATGTGCCCAAACCATTTCAAAACACCCTCTTCTGCTCTCTCAACCACGCTCTTTTTATTTCCACACATCTCTCTTACCCTTACGTTACTTACTCGATCAAACCACCTCACACCACACATTGTCCTCAAACATCTCATTTCCAGCACATCCATCCTCCTGCGCACAACTCTATCCATAGCCCACGCCTCGCAACCATACAACATTGTTGGAACCACTATTCCTTCAAACATACCCATTTTTGCTTTCCGAGATAATGTTCTCGACTTCCACACATTTTTCAAGGCTCCCAAAATTTTCGCCCCCTCCCCCACCCTATGATCCACTTCCGCTTCCATGGTTCCATCCGCTGACAGATCCACTCCCAGATATCTAAAACACTTCACTTCCTCCAGTTTTTCTCCATTCAAACTCACCTCCCAATTGACTTGACCCTCAACCCTACTGTACCTAATAACCTTGCTCTTATTCACATTTACTCTTAACTTTCTTCTTCCACACACTTTACCAAACTCAGTCACCAGCTTCTGCAGTTTCTCACATGAATCAGCCACCAGCGCTGTATCATCAGCGAACAACAACTGACTCACTTCCCAAGCTCTCTCATCCCCAACAGACTTCATACTTGCCCCTCTTTCCAGGACTCTTGCATTTACCTCCCTAACAACCCCATCCATAAACAAATTAAACAACCATGGAGACATCACACACCCCTGCCGCAAACCTACATTCACTGAGAACCAATCACTTTCCTCTCTTCCTACACGTACACATGCCTTACATCCTCGATAAAAACTTTTCACTGCTTCTAACAACTTGCCTCCCACACCATATATTCTTAATACCTTCCACAGAGCATCTCTATCAACTCTATCATATGCCTTCTCCAGATCCATAAATGCTACATACAAATCCATTTGCTTTTCTAAGTATTTCTCACATACATTCTTCAAGGCAAACACCTGATCCACACATCCTCTACCACTTCTGAAACCGCACTGCTCTTCCCCAATCTGATGCTCTGTACATGCCTTCACCCTCTCAATCAATACCCTCCCATATAATTTACCAGGAATACTCAACAAACTTATACCTCTGTAATTTGAGCACTCACTCTTATCCCCTTTGCCTTTGTACAATGGCACTATGCACGCATTCCGCCAATCCTCAGGCACCTCACCATGAGTCATACATACATTAAATAACCTTACCAACCAGTCAACAATACAGTCACCCCCTTTTTTAATAAATTCCACTGCAATACCATCCAAACCTGCTGCCTTGCCGGCTTTCATCTTCCGCAAAGCTTTTACTACCTCTTCTCTGTTTACCAAATCATTTTCCCTAACCCTCTCACTTTGCACACCACCTCGTCCAAAACACCCTATATCTGCCACTCTGTCATCAGACACATTCAACAAACCTTCAAAATACTCATTCCATCTCCTTCTCACATCACCACTACTTGTTATCACCTCCCCATTTACGCCCTTCACTGATGGTGTCTGCGCTTATTCCAGCATTAGCACAACTGTTACACACCCAGACGACTACGAATCCCTAAACTTTGGTGTCATCTGGCTCAAGGTCTGTCTCCCACTTACCATTATTCTCATTTTTTTTGCCTACTGCTCTACTAACTCTACAAATTTCATAACTTTTTTCTTTCAAACTATTCGCCATTTCCCGTGTTAGCAAGGTAGCGTTAAGAACAGAGGGCTGGGCCTTTGAGGGAATATCCTCACCTGGCCCCCTTCTCCGTTCCTTCTTTTGGAAAATTAAAAAAACAATATACTTTATATTGGTTCATCTGACCATACCTATATTCCTGCCATGAGGCTGTGGCATCCTCTCCCATTCAGGCTGAGGTCTACTTAGCAGACTTAAATGTACACCATATGCAACTGAAGAACTCCACCCATACAAATGGTGGAGGACTCATATTCTTCGTTCTTAATCAAAGAATCACTCACCTTACCTGACTACTGTGTTCACTCTCCTTACACACTAGATCTGTTCTTTACGCCCAACCCATCTCACCACACCCACAATTGGTTCATCTGACCATGATCTCATAAATGTATTTCTAGGAAGTACATCACCTCCAACAGCCATTTCCAAATGCATAAATTGGCACTTTATCAACAATGCCTTGATTACCTTCAGAAATTCTCTTTTCACATCCCTTGCCTCTCCTCAGGTGATGATTCTGTTGAACATACAATGCAGGTTATTCTTGCAGGAATGTGAGCATACACCCCCTCTTCCCCTCAGACTCTCTCTTTTCTGAATTCATGATCCAGGCATTCCTGATCTCAAGCCATTCAGGTAAAGAATTTGGCATATTGGGTTTACAAAAACTCTCCTTCCTCCAATTACCATTCAGCATCTATCTTTCTTGCAATCATTGCAAGTATGTTATTCATGAAGCAAAGTGTTCCTTTATCCAAAGTAAGGTGAATACCCCTCTTGGTCTTTGCCTAATGGCATCTCTGACAACCTCTATTGCTCAACCCTTCCTTTACTTTCCCTCCATTATGACTGTCCTACAGTCAATTAACAAAAACAAAGCACGATTATTAATTCTCTTTTCTCCTCTAACTCCATCTTAGATGACTGTAACTTTCCCTCATCCCATAATGCTCCTCTTACCAATCCTATACTATCTGTAAAGCAATTCTCTCTCTAGATACAAGCAAGGCTTACAGACTAGATGACATAGTAGATGGTAAGCAGCTAACAACGAGGGAGGTATCTTACCAGAACTACCCACCTGAGTACCGGAAGAGATAATGACATGTTGCACTTCTCTGACCCAGGTAGCTGTCTTTTCTTTCTGCCTCATCCACACATGCACTACTGGCAGTCTTTCCACAATCATACAAAATCTCCTTGCCATATATAACACTTGACAACACTTAACTCACACAGCTCATTCTTCGTAACTTTACATTTTCTTGTGAGCACTGTGAGCTAGCCCTGCCTTTGGTTAAAATGGCAGAAGGAATGGATAGAAGTAGTAAGTAGGAACATTTAGGTAGGAGCATCAGGTAGAAACATTAGGTAGAGTAGTAGATAGGAATGTCAGGCAGGAGCATTAGATAGAAGTAATCACTCTGCAAACATCAGACTCGCCATTCATGAGTGGCCTATTAAGGGTGAGTCACTAAAGGCTAAGAAGCAGCACTGGAATTCATCAATTATGGAGACTCTTTTGCTGTGGTTACCTACTTGAGGGAGTTCCAGAATGGAACAGAAGTCAAGAGATATAGATAGATAAACATCCAGCCATCTGTTTGTCTAAAGTGTGCGTTTCTGAACCTGCATCTGTCCTTTCTCATCTTTTCCAAATATGTCTAAAAAACAAAACCTTTATTTCTTCATGAAAACATGCAAAGATACATCCCATCCCAAAGAAGGGAGACAGCCCTAGCCCCTCTAACTATGGTCCAAGTGCTTTAACTTTTACAGTGTTCAAAGTCTTTGAATCTCTTCTAAACTCCCACATCCTCTCTGATCATAAATATGGCTTCCACAAAGAAAGGTCCACTGGTGATATCCTCTCAATTCTTACTAAAGACTGGTCATCATCTGAGGGATTTTGGAGAATAACATGTAGCCCTCAATATGTCAAAAGCTTTCAACAGGGTATGGTATAAAAGTCTCATCTCCAAGCTGACTTTCTGCTTCCCTCCCTCAATCTATTCCCTTTTATGTAGCTACTTTCTGGCCAATCTATCCCTATTACCAGCAGTGTGCCTTAAGGTTCTGTCTTGTCTCCTGCACTCTTGCCCCCCTTTTTATAAACAATTTCCTTTCTTCAACAGTTAACCAAATGCACTCATATGCTGACAACTCAACAATGTATTCCTCCACTTCCTTTAAAGCTGTCCTATCTCCTTTTACTAGATCTGTGTCTCATATTGAGACAATTTCTTCTATACACTCAGACTGGGCCAGGATATCTGAATAAGGTAGACAGAGCTTGGTTAATTATAATGCCCCCAAAACCCAATTTCTACCAAAGTCCTTCAAAATCTCTGCACAGCTTTCCTATTCTTTTTTGATGGCTCTATAGTTCCACCAATACATACAATGAACAGCTTTGGTATAACTGATATATCTAACCTACCTTGGAGGCTTCACATTACACAAATTGCTAAACTTTCCTTTAAGATACTGGGGCTCCTGTTTACAGGCCATAAATCATTTTCTTCTCAACAAGGTTCAATTTATATGAAGGATTGATCTGTCCTTATATGAAGTACTCCTTTCACATCTAAGTAGGCTCCAGCTCTACATACTTAGTGAAAAGAGTCTAAAGTAGTCTACCTTATCAACTCTCTGAATCTAACATCACAACAAGACTCACTTGCCCACTGCTACAATATTAATTAATTCCCTTTTAGAGGTATCACTCTGGTTCCTCCACTTTAAACCTGGCTGCTTGAGTTCCCAATATAAATACCCAGTAAGCAAATGCATCATAAAATTACTGAGTGGCTATCAGCAACTCATGGGTAAGCCACTTTGTTATTTGTTTATTTTCCCTACATCTCCAAGCTTTGGAACTCTCATGTGTTTCCTAACAACTATGACTTAGCCCTTTTCAAGTGGCATGCGTGAGACATGCTGTCTATGGACTGAACCAAGGCATATAGAGCAGCTATGGAAACCATGGGAAGGTCTGTGGGGCTTGGTTGTGGAAAGGAAGCATGTTATTTTGATGCTTTACACATGACAGCTGGAGAATGGATGAGAGTGAATGAAACCTTTCTGTTGTTCCTGATGCTGCTTAGCTGACATGGGAAACAGTGAATAACTATGTAAAACAGAAATGTAAGTTTCCAATTTCCTTCAAAATTCTATGATTGGAGCTTAAAAAAAAAAAGTTTCTGTACAACACTAACTAAAGACTTGCTTTATTTATTTATTCATTTTGCTTTGTTGCTGTCTCCCACGTTAGCGAGATAGCACAAGGAAACAGACAAAAGAATGGCCCAACCCACCCACATACACATGTATATACATACACATCCACATGTGCAAATATACATACCTATACATCTCAACATATACATATATATACACACACAGACATATACATATACACACATATACATAATTCATACTGTCTGCCTTTATTCATTCCCATCGCCACCCCGCCACACATGAAATAACAACCCCCTCCCCCCGCATGTGCGCGAGGTAGCGCTGGGAAAAGACAACAAAGGCCACATTCGTTCACACTCAGTCTCTAGCTGTCATGTATAATGCACTGAAACCACAGCTTGTGATATTCTACTTCAATTATGATATTAACCATTAAACAGTTGTTTGTCCAGGAGCTACCAGAATTCATAACTATGGTGTTAATGTTCATGGGATTCTTCTGATGGCTTGCCAATATCTTGACATTTGTACAGCTTCTAGGTATTACCTTGGTTTCTTCCCTATGCATGCAGTGTAAATGGTGACTCAAAGATGCCTCAGATTGTAACAACAGATGTTGCACAACCATCTCCATCACTATCCTAGGAAATCTATGCACTGACTTCAGCATTACACTGAGATCATATAAGGTATGTCAGATAACTCTTTTGTACATATCCTTCACTATTATGGATATCCCTTTAATTCTATAATGGGAAACAGAAAATCTAAAGACCTTTCTTTCTGCCAATATTATTATCAACTTTCTGCAGGGGAGGGCATACATTATACAGGTGTCCTCATCTTATATGATTTATTTATTTATTTTGTATATATATATATATATATACTCAACAAACTTATACCTCTGTAATTTGAGCACTCACTCTTATCCCCTTTGCCTTTGTACAATGGCACTATGCAAGCATTCCGCCAATCCTCAGGCACCTCACCATGAGTCATACATACATTAAATAACCTTACCAACCAGTCAACAATACAGTCACCCCCTTTTTTAATAAATTCCACTGCAATACCATCCAAACCTGCTGCCTTGCCGGCTTTCATCTTCCGCAAAGCTTTTACTACCTCTTCTCTGTTTACCAAATCATTTTCCCTAACCCTCTCACTTTGCACACCACCTCGACCCAAACACCCTATATCTGCCACTCTGTCATCAGACACATTCAACAAACCTTCAAAATACTCATTCCATCTCCTTCTCACATCACCACTACTTGTTATCACCTCCCCATTTACGCCCTTTACTGAAGTTCCCATTTGCTCCCTTGTCTTACGCACCCTATTTACCTCCTTCCAGAACATCTTTTTATTCTCCCTAAAATTTACTGATAGTCTCTCACCCCAACTCTCATTTGCCCTTTTTTTCACCTCTTGCACCTTTCTCTTGACCTCCTGTCTCTTTCTTTTATACTTCTCCCACTCAATTGCATTTTTTCCCTGCAAAGTGATTGGTACTCAGTGAATGTAGGTTTGCGGCAGGGGTGTGTGATGTCTCCATGGTTGTTCAATTTGTTTATGGATGGGGTTGTTAGGGAGGTAAATGCAAGAGTTTTGGAAAGAGGGGCAAGTATGAAGTCTGTTGGGGATGAGAGAGCTTG
Source organism: Panulirus ornatus (assembly GCF_036320965.1). NCBI lineage: Eukaryota > Metazoa > Arthropoda > Malacostraca > Decapoda > Palinuridae > Panulirus > Panulirus ornatus. The sequence goes on along the minus strand of NC_092234.1, from coordinate 42,954,023 downwards.
GGAAGTGAGTCAGTTGTTGTTCGCTGATGATACAGCGCTGGTGGCTGATTCATGTGAGAAACTGCAGAAGCTGGTGACGGAGTTTGGTAAAGTGTGTGGAAGAAGAAAGTTAAGAGTAAATGTCAATAAGAGCAAGGTTATTAGGTACAGTAGGGTTGAGGGTCAAGTCAATTGGGAGGTGAGTTTGAATGGTGAGAGGCTGGAGGAAGTGAAGTGTTTTAGATATCTGGGAGTGGATCTGTCAGCGGATGGAACCATGGAAGCGGAAGTGGATCATAGGGTGGGGGAGGGGGCGAAAATTTTGGGAGCCTTGAAAAATGTGTGGAAGTCGAGAACATTATCCCGGAAAGCAAAAATGGGTATGTTTGAAGGAATAGTGGTTCCAACAATGTTGTATGGTTGCGAGGCGTGGGCTATGGATAGAGTTGTGCGCAGGAGGATGGATGTGCTGGAAATGAGATGTTTGAGGACAATGTGTGGTGTGAGGTGGTTTGATCGAGTAAGTAACGTAAGGGTAAGAGGGATGTGTGGAAATAAAAAGAGCGTGGTTGAGAGAGCAGAAGAGGGTGTTTTGAAGTGGTTTGGGCACATGGAGAGAATGAGTGAGGAAAGATTGACCAAGAGGATATATGTGTCGGAGGTGGAGGGAACGAGGAGAAGAGGGAGACCAAATTGGAGGTGGAAAGATGGAGTGAAAAGGATTTTGTGTGATCGGGGCCTGAACATGCAGGAGGGTGAAAGGAGGGCAAGGAATAGAGTGAATTGGAGCGATGTGGTATACAGGGGTTGACGTGCTGTCAGTGGATTGAATCAAGGCATGTGAAGCGTCTGGGGTAAACCATGGAAAGCTGTGTAGGTATGTATATTGCGTGTGTGGACGTGTGTATGTACATGTGTATGGGGGGGGTTGGGCCATTTTCTTTCGTCTGTTTCCTTGCGCTACCTCGCAAACGCGGGAGACAGCGACAAAGTATAAAAAAAAAAAAAAAAAA
>NC_092234.1:42628031-42648031 GCF_036320965.1 Panulirus ornatus | reverse complement strand
GTACGTCGAGCGTTGGTGATGGGCCAACAGTAAGTAGGAAGAGGCGGGGGGGAGGGAGGAAGCCTGGTGAATACGCTTAGATTTTCTTTTTTCTCTTTTTGCGGAGAGAGAGAGAGAGAGAGAGAGAGAGAGAGAGAGAGAGAGTAAACGACGGAAGCATTTTATAGTCTCGGGGTGAGGCGCGCGCGCGCGCGCGTGGCTCCAGCGATGACGTGTTGGCTATTTAATTTTGTAAAAACTCCCGGGAGCGCGGGAGGCGGATTTTATTTTTTTTTCTAATTTTTTTTTCTTTCGTGTGTTTTGTTTCTAAATCCCCTCCTTCAGGAGGCGAGCGCCCCTGACTGGGAATATTCATAAGGTTGGCTTTTCGGTCGCTCTCCCGAGGTTCCCCCCCCCCCCATTTTGTCGTGGGGTCTTCATGCAGACCAGCCAGGAAGACCCAAGCATGGTCCGCCCGCCTCACTTTCCACCACACCGTGTGTGTGTGTGTGTGTGTGTCTTTCCCCCAGTTCGTACACATGCCTGTTTACCCCCCTGGTTTGGTTTGGTGGTGGGGGGGGGGGTTTGTGGACTGTGGGTTCTTGTTTGTGCTTAGTACACTGCCGCTGGTGTTGTCCGGGCTGGGGGGGGGGGTGGTGGAGTGAGGTGAGGTTAGGTTGGGACATGGGGGAGGGGGAGGGGGGGGCGGAGGAGGGGGGGTAGAGCCTCCCTCTGGTCTATAGGGCGAGGTTTTGTACAATGTCAGTGTACGTGTTTGTGTACCTGCACATTTTATGTGTATATGTTTGTGTACACACACACACACACACACACACACACACACACACATCTGTCGATGTACGCCCCCCAAAAAAAATTGTGTTCCTAGACAGACACACACACACCCACCCAGCTGTAGGTGGATCATGTCTTTCAGGCATCTGATTCGCTGTCATGGCGCCTCATGGCTTTCCTTCCCGCCCCAGCTTGCCTCTCTGTTAACGGCCCGTTTGGCAACAGAGGCCGAGCCTGATGGCTCGGGTTAGTGCGGGCGGAGGAAGCTGCAGCCTCCCGTTGTAGCTGTGTGCATCTGTTGGTAGGAAGCATGTTAAGTTTATCCTCCACACTCCTGTTATATCTGTTGCCTTCTGTTGATCTCAGTCATTTTTCACATATATATATAAGTATATATATATATATATATATATATATATATATATATATATATATATATATATATATATATGTATATACCGGTAAACATGAATGTGTAATTGCTAGTTTTGATTACCTGTTTGTGCTGAACGGAGAGCAGGCTCTGTACTCGCCGTAATACCTGTGATGTGTGTGTGTGTGTGTGTGTGTGTGTGTGTGTGTGTGTGTGTGATTATAATATGTATGTCACGGGGAGAATCTTACACTCTTGCTGCCCCGTCTCTTAACCTTGTATATATGTACTATGACTTTACACACACACACACACACTCTCATACACACACACACACACACACACACACACACACAGCACAGGTCATACCTGCTCACGTACCGGCAGACATAATACACGTTTCTGTATGTTTGTTTTTATCACTACCTTCCTATATCACATGACTATATGATTGCTATATCACATGACTATATGATTGCTATATCACATGACTATATGATTGCTATATCACATGACTATATGATTGCTATATCACATGACTATATGATTGCTATATGACATGACTATATGATTGCTATATACTTTGTGTAGTCTTATAGACGGGTCTGTAGAACACTTTCTGAGGCGGAAGGTTTTGTGCTGAACTCACAAGTTCCGTGGGACTTAAAACCAATACATTTAATCCCGGGAAACAACGATGGTATATGATCAGATATCAACCATATTTAATGACATTATCTGTCCAGTAATGTGCGTGGGGAGACAGGAAGTAGCAGCAGCAGCCATCATTTATCTATTATGTTTCTATCGTCACATCAAATTGGCGTTAGAAATGCAAGAAAATCCCCCTCTCCCCCCCACACCACGCCCCCCATCCCTCCTTTTTTTTTATTTTGGCGCGCAGCCGCGTCCCCTCTGGAAAGCGCGCCAATTTCAAATCGCTTCCCGCGCCGCCAAGTTTCCGTTACAACTGAACAATTCGCTCGCGCCCAGGGAGACCCGAGGCCCCAGGCCCGCCTTCAATGGCCGCACTGCCCCGCCATTTAGGGCCCGATTCTTCCCCGTACAATCCTAAAATGTAGCCATTATTGTTGATTATCGGCCTTTCAAATGGCGTGTGAACACACACACACACACACACACACACACACAGGGTAGGCAGTCAGTGTGATGGTGTAGGCCAGCGGCGCCGCTGGGTGTGTGTGTGTCCGGCCTCACCTGACTGTGACGTCAGCTGATGCCCGGACCATATGGGAACCGAATACGTCACTTCCGTACGTTTCTCATGGCGGGATTTTCCCCAGTCTTTCCTTTTTTGTGTGTGTATATGTTCGTGTGTGTGTGTGTGTGTGTGTGTGGGTGTTGTTCTGTATTCCATATCCTCCCCTCCCTCCCTCCCTCCTCCTCCCGAAATGCTGTAGTGGTATGATGTGTACCGGTCTGTGTCCCCCCGAAAAATTATGTTCTGGAGAGAGAGAGAGAGAGAGAGAGAGAGAGAGAGAGAGAGATCTGTGCGTCACTGGGACTGAGAAATGTACTTCCTCTCTCTCTCTCTCTCTCTCTCTCTCTCTCTCTCTCTCTCTCTCTCTCTCTCTCTCTCTCTCTCTCTCTCGTAATGTGACCCCTTCCTCCTGTCATTTATGCTTTTCCATTCCCATGTTCGCCCTAGTTGAGTAGATCGGTAGGTAGGTATGTAGATAGGTCGGTAGGTGAGAAGGTAGATAGGAAGGTAGGTAAGTTGGTGCGTAAGTAGGAAGGTAGGTAGACAGGAGGGTAGGTAAGTAGATAGATAGGCAGGTAGAGAGGAGGGTAGGTAAGTAGATAGATAGGCAGGTAGAGAGGAGGGTAGGTAAGTAGATAGATAGATAGGCAGGTAGAGAGGAGGGTAGGTAAGTAGATAGATAGATAGGCAGGTAGAGAGGAGGGTAGGTAAGTAGATAGATAGATAGGCAGGTAGACAGGAGGGTAGGTAAGTAGATAGATAGGCAGGTAGACAGGAGGGTAGGTAAGTAGATAGATAGGCAGGTAGACAGGAGGGCAGGTAAGTAGATTGGTCGGTAGTTACATGCACAGAGTCGCCTCACCCGACACACCTGCCCTGCACGCGCGGTGTTGCCGACGCGCTGGGATGCGAACCCCGGGCCTCACGGCCGGCCAGGGGTATTGGGGGGGGGTGACTTTAAATCCCCTCCCCTCCCCCCTCCCCCACGCTCGTGGTGGGGAGGGGGGGGAGAAGGAGGGACAGTCTCCCACGGGTGTCACCAGGCGACGGTCTCCCATGTCCCGGGCGGGACGGGGCGTCCGGTGACTAAGGCGTGACGGACCGACCTGGAGAGATAAGGCGATGACAACTACAATACAAACAAAAAGTGTGGAAGATTTAGACGAAGAATTGAGAAGATGGTGAGAGTAATGGAAGGATGTGATGGCGGGTGGGGAGAGAGGAGCAGGGAGAGGGGAGAAAGGATGTGATAGCGGGTGGGGAGAGAGGCTGCGGTGTGCAGAGAGAGGAGAGAGACAGCGATGTGCAGGGAGAGGGGAGAGAGAGGCTGTGGAGTGCAGGGAGAAGGGAGAGAGGTGCGGTGTGCAGGGAGAGGGGAGAGAGAGAGAGAGAGTGGCGTGCAGGGAGAGGGGAGAGAGCGGTGCCCACGTGGTCGTACCGTACCGTCGTGCCCACGTGGTCGTGCCGTACCGTACCGTCGTGCCCACGTGGTCGTACCGTACCGTCGTCGTGCCCACGTGGTCGTACCGTACCGTCGTGCCGTACCGTCGTGCCGTACCGTACCGTGGTTGGTGGACAGAAGATGACCCAGTAAATGGTCAAGGAGTTAACGAGATTAATGATAACATATGGTGGGAGGGGCCGGCTTATTGTCCAGATGTGGCCATCAGCTCGCGAGTCATGTGGCCACGTCACGCCACCATTCGTGATTGTGGCCACCTCAAGTGACAGCCCTCCAAGTGTGGCCAGGTCACGCTACCTACCCCTCTAGTGTGGCCAGTTCACGCTACCTCCCCCTCAGGTGTGGCCAGGTCTAGTGACCACCTCAGGTGTGGATGGCCAGGTCAAGCATGCGGAAGTGTGGCCAGGTCACGTCTTCAGTGTGGCTGTCGTGTGGCCTGACCTTATATTACTACGGGGGTAATATGGCTTACGTGGGAGAGAGAGGGGCGGGGAGTGGGAGATCATATTCAGCCTAGACGGAGTGACAGTTTGTCAAGCCAAGTTATTAAGGCTGTGTGATGCCGCTTGTATTGTCCTCCTGGGGGCTGCTTGTATTGTCCTCCTGGGGGCTGCTTGTATTGTCCTCCTGGGGGCTGCTTGTATTGTCCTCCTGGGAGCTGCTTGTATTGTCCTCCTGGGAGCTGCTTGTATTGTCCTCCTGGGAGCTGCTTGTATTGTCCTCCTGGGAGCTGCTTGTATTGTCCTCCTGGGGGCTGCTTGTATTGTCCTCCTGGGGGCTGCTTGTATTGTCCTCCTGGGGGCTGCTTGTATTGTCCTCCTGGGGGCTGCTTGTATTGTCCTCCTGGGGGCTGCTTGTATTGTCCTCCTGGGAGCTGCTTGTATTGTCCTCCTGGGAGCTGCTTGTATTGTCCTCCTGGGAGCTGCTTGTATTGTCCTCCTGGGAGCTGCTTGTATTGTCCTCCTGGGGGCTGCTTGTATTGTCCTCCTGGGGGCTGCTTGTATTGTCCTCCTGGGGGCTGCTTGTATTGTCCTCCTGGGGGCTGCTTGTATTGTCCTCCTGGGAGCTGCTTGTCCTCCTGGGGGCTGCTTGTATTGTCCTCCTGGGGGCTGCTTGTATTGTCCTCCCGGGAGCTGCTTGTATTGTCCTCCTGGGAGCTGCTTGTATTGTCCTCCTGGGGGCTGCATGTATTGTCCTCCTGGGGGCTGCTTGTATTGTCCTCCTGGGGGCTGCTTGTATTGCCCTCCTGGGGGCTGCTTGTATTGTCCTCCTGGGAGCTGCTTGTCCTCCTGGGGGCTGCTTGTATTGTCCTCCTGGGGGCTGCTTGTATTGTCCTCCTGGGAGCTGCTTGTATTGTCCTCCTGGGAGCTGCTTGTATTGTCCTCCTGGGGGCTGCTTGTATTGTCCTCCTGGGGGCTGCTTGTATTGTCCTCCTGGGGGCTGCTTGTATTGTCCTCCTGGGGGCTGCTTGTATTGTCCTCCTGGGAGCTGCTTGTCCTCCTGGGGGCTGCTTGTATTGTCCTCCTGGGGGCTGCTTGTATTGTCCTCCTGGGAGCTGCTTGTATTGTCCTCCTGGGAGCTGCTTGTATTGTCCTCCTGGGAGCTGCTTGTCCTCCTGGGGGCTGCTTGTATTGTCCTCCTGGGAGCTGCTTGTATTGTCCTCCTGGGAGCTGCTTGTATTGTCCTCCTGGGAGCTGCTTGTATTGTCCTCCTGGGGGCTGCTTGTATTGTCCTCCTGGGGGCTGCTTGTATTGTCCTCCTGGGGGCTGATTGTATTGTCCTCCTGGGGGCTGCTTGTATTGTCCTCCTGGGGGCTGCTTGTATTGTCCTCCTGGGAGCTGCTTGTATTGTCCTCCTGGGAGCTGCTTGTATTGTCCTCCTGGGGGCTGCTTGTCCTCCTGGGAGCTGCCTGTCCTCCTGGGAGCTGCTTGTATTGTCCTCCTGGGAGCTGCTTGTATTGTCCTCCTGGGGGCTGCTTGTATTGTCCTCCTGGGGGCTGATTGTATTGTCCTCCTGGGGGCTGCTTGTATTGTCCTCCTGGGTGCTGCTTGTATTGTCCTCCTGGGAGCTGCTTGTATTGTCCTCCTGGGGGCTGCTTGTCCTCCTGGGAGCTGCTTGTATTGTCCTCCTGGGAGCTGCTTGTATTGTCCTCCTGGTAGCTGCTAGTATTGTCCTCCTGGGGGCTGCTTGTATTGTCCTCCTGGGGGCTGCTTGTATTGTCCTCCTGGGAGCTGCTTGTATTGTCCTCCTGGCAGCTGCTTGTATTGTCCTCCTGGGGGCTGCTTGTCCTCCTGGGGGCTGCTTGTATTGTCCTCCTGGGAGCTGCTTGTATTGTCCTGCAGTGGGTGGGGGTCAGAGGGTTTGACCGGTCGTGGACGGAGTGTTTCCGTGGTCGTCCACACTGGGTGTCAGGGGTCGTTCCATCGTGGTCCAGTCAAGTTGATAACGTTGTTGACAGCTTCATCCAGTCAGCGTAGAGGGCGTGCGTGAAGCACTAGTGTGAAGTATGGTAACAGGGAAGGTGGTGTTGTTGTTGTTGTTGTTGTTGTTGTTAGTACTGTTAACTTCAACCCGGCCAAGGATAGTTAGCAAGGTTCATGGGGTTAGGTAACAGGAAATGTTGATTGGTCCTTTGTGGATGGGGCGGGGTCACTGTGTACCGGAAAGGCATCTCCAGGTAGAAAATGGACGTTGTAGTGAAGTTAGCATTGAGCACGACGTGTACGACCTTTCAGCACGACGTGTACGACCTGTGAGCACGACGTGTACGACCGTATGGTATAATTGTGATCCTCTTCACCTGACCCAACCTTCGTGCTCAAGGGTCGTACGGTCGTGCTCAAGGTTCGTGCCTTTGTGCCTAAGGATCGTACCTGTGTACTCGAGGGCCGTACCGTCGTGCCCAAGGGTCGTACCGTCGTGCTCAAGGTTCGAGCCTTTGTGCCTAAGGATCGTACCTGTGTACTCGAGGGCCGTACCGTCGTGCCCAAGGGTCGTACCGTCGTGCTCAAGGTTCGTGCCTTTGTGCCTAAGGATCGTACCTGTGTACTCGAGGGCCGTACCGTCGTGCCCAAGGGTCGTACCGTCATTCTCAAGGGAGCAACAATGGGGAGTTTGGTCGTAGAAGAGAGAGAGAGAGAGAGAGAGAGAGTGTACCGGGACACGTACCCCGCAAAGTGTACCACACCAACCAGGCTGTGGTGGTGGTGGGGGCGGCGGCTATGTGGGCCTGAATCTGGCTGAGGCTTCCAACTGCCTGGTCTGGACCAGCCACCCAATCCAGCGGCAGCCCTGGGCACAGCCCGGGCTGTGGGTGGGGGCGGAGCGGAGCGGGGCGGGGCGGGGCGATCACCGAAGACTCCACACCAATGAGAAAGCACAGTAACCCACTCACAATCACTCAGTGGTTGGACTTGAGCCATCGTTAAGTTTAGAACACGTCCGAGGGGTTAGAGGCGCGCGCGCGCGCGCGCGTGTGTGTGTGTGTGTGTGTGTGTGTGATTCCCGTAGTGATGTATTTCTCTGAAATATGTTTCCAGCAAGCTGAAGAGAATCTTGGTTTCTTAACTGATAGCTTTTTTTTTTGCCACAGTACACCCTCATGTTGGCTGTGCCACAGGGCGCCCTTACGTTAGCTTTGCCAACAGTGCCCCCTTTATGCTTACTATGCCACAGTACACCCTGATGTTAGCGTTGCCACAGTACACCCTGATGGTAGCGTTGCCACAGTACACCCTGATGTTAGCGTTGCCACAGTACACCCTGATGTTAGCGTTGCCACAGTACACCCTGATGGTAGCGTTGCCACAGTACACCCTGATGTTAGCGTTGCCACAGTACACCCTGATGTTAGCTTTGCCACAGTACACCCTGATGTTAGCGTTGCCACAGTACACCCTGATGTTAGCTTTGCCACAGTACACCCTGATGGTAGCGTTGCCACAGTACACCCTGATGTTAGCGTTGCCACAGTACACCCTGATGTTAGCGTTGCCACAGTACACCCTGATGTTAGCGTTGCCACAGTACACCCTGATGTTAGCTTTGCCACAGTACACCCTGATGTTAGCGTTGCCACAGTACACCCTCAAGTATACTTTGCATCATCGTGCCGATGTTAGCTGTGCCACGACACAGACCGATATTACCTTCGGCTCAGCGTATTATCGGTAGCTTTGCCACAGTATAGTGAAGTTAGCGTTGTCACATCAGGTTATAATGTCGATCTTGGCGGTAACTTGTTACCTTGTGGATGGGTAACACTTCGTGACAAACTGTGTTCCTGGGTGATGATGATAAAGTGTTATTTTCTAATTGATTACGTCTAAAAAGGATGGAAAATGGCTGGCATTCCCTTTGAAACTCTGCCTCTGTGATCAGGAGAGTGATATTTTGGAATTTTCCCCATTTTTTTTTTCTTTTCAGAACATTCCAGATAGATTCAGTGCTGAATTGCTGATACAGAACTTTGTGGAAGTTTCCAATCATATAGGAAGTAGTCAGAGGGGTGGGCGGGGGGGAGGGTGGTCCAGAGGAAGACGTTGTATATCCAGATCACAATTTCAGAGCTGCAGCTGAGGGGAGAGGAACCCACATTGCCCCAGACATCAAGACCTCGGCGACTTGATCAGAGAGATCTTCGTCTCACGAAGTCCAGTGCCGAGCTGTTTTGACGTTCAAGCGGTTGGAGCTCGTGGGACGAAGGTGTGCAAATCTCAGATCAGAGTAAGCGTCACCCAGGTCTTTTTTCTCCCAAAAGCTTCTCCGCCCGTCAAGGCGGTCTCTGCTTCTGCCACAGTGTAAACCCGTCTGTTGCAGGCACTCGGAATCGCTTGTGGCCCTGACGAGTGACGCCTCTCTTGGCATTCTATGGACAGTTCATCCAGGAGCCTGGGAGTCGTGCTGCTCCATAACGGGATGAAGTGCCCGTCTCTTCCCCTGGCTCACTCGGTGCACCTCAGTGAAGAATACAACAGTGTCAGGACCTTGCTAGAAGACGCCTTCAAGTATGAAGAGCACAGTTGGGAGGTCATCATTGGGGGACTTCAAAAAGGGTGGCATTCCTGTTGGGTCTGCAAGGCGGTTTGACCAAGTTTCCCCAGCTATCTTTAGGGGCAGCAGGGACACCGCGGCGCACTACCACAGGCGGGACTGACCACAGAGGGCCGAATTCTCTGTGGGGATGTACGACGTCGAGTGGGAGCTACTGGTGTACCCCCGGAAGGTGTTGATGCCACTACTGCACATAAGATTAGATCTTATGAAACATATTGTCACACGTCTAGATAAGGAGTCTGCAGCCTTCAAGTACCTTCACGACTTCGTCCCGAAGCTGTGTGAGGCAAAGGTCAAAGCCGGTGTCTCGGTCGGACCACAGATAATGAAGATCCTGGAATGCAAGGAATTCACCAGGAAGGAGGAAGCAGCTTTGTCGCAGTGGTTCGGGGGCTTCCTGGACAATCACAAGGCCGAAAGCTATGTGGAACTGGTTGGGTGACACTACGGTGAAGAACCACGGCAAAATGGGGTGTTAATGATGTCCCTCAAAGTCCATAGCCTTGACGCTCATCTTTGATAAGTTCAAGAACATGGCAGACGTATTCGGAGGTGCAAGGCGAGCACCCCCACCAGGATAGGCTGAACCCTGAACACGACCACCAAGGAACATACAACGAGAACATGATGGCAGAATATATTTCGGGTCTGATTCGTGAAAGTGATTTACAGGACAATAGTATTTCTCGAAAAAAAAAACCCACTCACTTCTAAATCTTTTGGGATCACTTTTGTTCAACATTGATGTAACTACATGTTGATTTTGATTCACGTGTTGTTTTTTTCTGACTTTGTGTGAATAAGATGTGCAAATATGTCCATCGTCCAGTTGGAAATAGGTCAATTTCAAAATATCACTGTCCTGCTCACAAAAGCAAAGTCTGAAAGGAATAATAGCCTTTTGTTCTACTTTTTTTTTTACGAATAAGACATTAGGAAACAACACTTACTACCCAGGAACACAAAAATTGTGTTACACAGTAATTCTTGGGGGACGTGTACACCTTTGATGTTACCACGACGTGCACGTGAATTATGAGAGAGAGAGAGAGAGAGAGAGAGAGAGAGAGAGAGAGAGAGAGAGAGAGAGAGGATTCTCAAAACCTAACCTCAACAAACACAAAGTTGAGACTCTGGGTAATTGTTTTCCTTTAAGCCTCCATGGGGAGCCACAATGCGTCAGAGTTCGTTATCGTGCGAGTCAGAGCCGTGGAGTGTGTCATGATGGGGGTGGAGGGTGCGTCGGAGAGTTGCGAGTGTGGGGGGAATAAGTGTGTTGTTGTAGAGTGTGTTGTGACTGGTGCAGAGCGGATGGGGTGTTGGGGGGGGGGGGGTGCCTTGAAGGTTATAACCTCACCCTTCCACCCCTTCAGTTCGTGTCTCGCCATTCACCCCTCCTCCTCCTCCTCCTCCTCCTCCTCCTCCTCCTCCTCCTCCCAGAAAATTCATTGGTTTATCTCACCTATCCTTTGCCGTCCCTTCCCGTCCCGACTCCATACTATTCCCATTCCCTAACCTCACTTCTCTCCCAGTTCCTTTCCACTTCTTACATTCTTTTCCTTCGTATCTCTCCCTCTTATATCTTTCCCTCACCTTTTTCCCCGTCTGTTTCTCTCCCTTGACCCCCCACTTAATCGTTCTCCTTACCCTCCCCTTACGTCTCTTTTCGAGAGAGATATGATCAGAAATTGGCTTTTATGGGCATTAAACTTAACAAGACAACTACATATGTCTAGACATTAATAAGATAGGGAAGAATGTGAATCTCACCTTACGGAAGTCAAGCGATGACCAGAGGTAAGTTGTGATTTTCGAGGTTTTAAGGAAATTAGGGAGTGAGGAGGGGTTAAGATATTGAGGAGATGGGAGACGTCAGAGCAGTAGGGCGATAGTTAAGAGGGGTGACAGCGATCACTCACTCACCTTACACCTCTGTTCCACAACCACCCACTCACTCCTTCACCTCCAAAACCTTCCCAAGTGACCTTGTCCCTTCCATTCTTATCTATCTTCAGTGTCCCCCCCTTCCTCTTCTCAAATATACCCCTTAATGACGACTAATTGTTATTATTATTTCTATTACTATCATCACTTTTATTATTATTATTATTATTATTATTATTATTATTACTATTATTATTATTAAGAAATCATTACTATTATTTTTATTCTTTTTATTATTCTTTTTATTATTATTATTCACAACTTCACACACACACACACACACGCACACACACACACACACACACACCAGGCTAGGCCATATTCCTGTTTATCTGCTAACCCTAATTGCAAGATGAATAGCTGGGATGGCTGTGTACTTCCCAGCTACTACCTGTCTCCTCAGCTACTCCCAGACACACCGACTACTACCACGTCACACACCCTAGTTATTACTTAACATCTTAACTACTGTCACACATCCCAGTTATTACTTGACATCTTAAGTACTGTCACACACCCCCAGTTATTAATTGACATCTTAACTATTGCCACACACCCCCAGTTATTACTTGACATCTTAACTGCTGCCACACACCCCCAGTTATTACTTGACATCTTAACTACTGTCACACATCCCAGTTATTACTTGACATTTTAACTACTGCCACACACCCCCAGTTATTACTTGACATCTTAACTACTGTCACACATCCCAGTTATACTTGACATCTTAACTACTGTCACACACCCCCAGTTATTACTTGACATCTTAACTACTGCCACACACACCCAGTTATTACTTGACATCTTAACTAGTGCCACACATCCCATTTATTAATTGACATCTTAACTACTGTCACACACCCCAGTTATCACTTGACACCTCAGCTCCTGCCACGCACCCTAGTTATTAGTTGATATCTTAACTACAGCCACGTCACACACCCTAGTTATAACACAACATCTTAACTACTGTCACACACACCCAGTTATTACATAACATCTTAACTACTGCCACACACCCAGTTATTACTTAACATCTTAACTACTGTCACACATCCCAGTTATTACTAGATATCTTAACTACTGCCATACATCCCAGTTATTACTCAACATCTTAACTATTGCCACATATCCCAGTTATTACTTAACATCTTAAATACTGCCACATATCCCAGTTATTACTTAACATCTTAACTACTGCCACACATCCCAGTTATTACTCAACTTCTTAACTACTGCCACACATCCCAGTTATTACTTAACATCTTAACTACTACCACACATCCCAGTTATTACTTGACATCTCAACTACTGTCACACACCCGTTATTACTTAACATCGTAACTACTACCACACATCCCAGTTATTACTTGACATCTTAACTATTGTCACACACCCGTTATTACTTAACATCGTAACTACTACCACACATCCCAGTTATTACTTAACATCTTAACTACTGTCACACTCCCTAGTTATTACTTAACATCTTAACTACTACCACACATCCTAGCTACACATGGACCCCAACAGTTTACAAACACCAACGCTCGCCATGCACATTTTGCATTTCTTTACGACAATTATTTTGGCAATAGCTGATATCACTCTTAAAAATGTTGGGAATATATTGCATGTTTTTCTTCTTGAGCGGGTTGTTAGCCGCCGCGTCCCCTACCTTGACGGTGGACGGCCGTACCACCTTTGAATGCCGTATGTACATCCCCACGCAGGTAGGTGAGAGGTACGCCTTTGCCCACTTGCACGAGAGGGATATGGACCGCCTCCTTGAGTCTGGCTCCAACCTCCAGAGGGTCGAGGTCACCGCCCACCCCTACTCTCACGTTTTCGATGTCGTCTGTCCCGAAAGGAGGGAGTTTATGATATGGACGGGCGCCGTGGGGAAGGGGGTCGGCCAGTTGCTCGAAGGAGCTCCCGTGAGCGTCACCTCCTACGACATGTGCTCCATGTCCGTCCCAGCTCGCCCAGGGTTCACTCCCACCACCGTCTACATGCCGGAGAAGAAGTTACATCTGCTGCTGCAGCCGGGGTCCAACTTCCAGAGGGTTCTGGCCTCCGAGGACGAGCACGCCTTCAGGGTGCAGTGTCCCAAGACTAGCTTCTCCATGGCATGGGTCGGCTTCAGCCGTCGAAAGATAGATGAACTTGAGGCCACGAACGAAGTACTTGAAAGGGGAGGAGGAGGAAAGGGCAAGACTCGTTCTACGCACCGCTCCCCTAAGAAGTGCGCTGTACACGTCAGTGAAGTTGCGGCCAAGGAGTTCTACATGACCCGTGCCGGCATGAGGTATGTCAGGCAGGATAAGCTGCAGAAGCAGTTGGCACGAGGCCACATGTTCGAGATAGCGGAAACGCATCGTCTGGCCATGCCAGTGACTTGTGATGATTTCTCCCTCTTCGTGACGAAGACGCCTTCCTGCAAGATCATCTTCGGCACTCTTTCCGAGCAACCGCACAGGGTTAAAGTTCTCACGCGGATGCAAGTGGTAAAGAAGTTCTTCCCCGCCTACAAGGAGGTAATGAACTGGGGCTGTGGAGAAGAGACACAAATCGCCTGCGGGAGGAGGATTATGTGGCTTCTGCCCAAAGAACACGCCGAGAGGCGCGAGAGGGAGGGTAGAATTGCTCCCCCTCTCGGTCCCGTTCAGTGCAACTCTACTGCTCCCGTGCGGTCCAACTCTACTGCTCCCGTGCGGTCCAACTCTACTGCTGCCGTGCCGGTTAACTCTACTGTTGCCGTGCCGGTTAACTCTACTGTTGCCGTGCAGGTTAACTGTACTGCTGCCGTGCAGGCTAAGTGTACTGCTGCCATACAGGTTAACTCTACTGATGGCTAGGAGTGTAACTCTACTGCGGCCGTGCAGTTTAACTTGACCTCTGCCTTGCACTCCAACTTTACCGCTCCCGTGCCGTTTAACTTGACCTCTGCCTTGCATTCCAACTTTACCGCTCCCGTGCAGTTTAACTCCACTACTGCCTTGAACTCCACCCCTCCCGTGCAGTCCAACTCTACTGCTCCCGTGCAGTCCAACTCAACTGCTCCCGTGCAGTCCAACTCTACTGCTCCCGTGCAGTCCAACTCTACTGCTCCCGTGCAGTCCAACTCTACTGCTCCCGTGCAGTCCAACTCTACTGCTCCCGTGCAGTCCAACTTTACCACTGTCGTAGAGTCCAACTCTACTGCTCCCCTGCAGTCCAACTCTACTGCTCCCGTGCAGTCCAACTTTACCACTGCCGTAGAGTCCAACTCTACCGCTGCAGCGGTCGAGGTTAGTGGAGTTAGAACCGGTAGCCAGCTGGTTGACCTGACACAGAGGATTACAGCGCTCAAACGTGTTGTCGATGCCCGAGAAGAGGATGCCGTCCGAAGGAACGAAGAATGGGATAAGATCTTCGACTCGATGGAAAGCAGTATAACATCCTTGAGGAAGTCCACTAAGACTGTTCGTAAAATGAGTTGGAAGTTGGAGTCGCGAGCCTCAAGGAGACATCGCAACTCAAGGAGACATCGCAACTCAAGGAGACATCAAGTCTCAAGGAGACGACATCAAGTCTCAAGGAGACGACATCAAGTCTCAAGGAGACGACATCAAGTCTCTAGGAGACATTGAGTCTCAAGGTGACATCAAATGTCAAGGAGAAATCTAGTCTCTAAGGAGACAGTGAGTCTCCAGTGATGTCTTCACCTGCTGCCAGGTGACTGGCATTTGGTTCCTGTAGCATGTTTATTTATTTATTGTACTTGATCGCCATATCCCGCGTCAGCGAGGTAACGCCAGTAAACACGAAGAAAGACCTGTTCACTGACGTCTTATAAACACCAGTTCTTTTTTATAGCTTTTGTTCCCACAACCTGTCCACTGACGTCTTATAAACATACACGTACATATGCATATACGTACATATACATGCTCATACTCAGACATATATATATATATATATATATATTTATACTTGTTTGCCTTCATCAGTTTCTAGCGAGGTAGCGCCAGGAAAAGACAAAAAATGCCACATTCGTTCACACTCAGTCTCTAGCTGTCATGTGTAATGCACCGAAACCACAGCTCCCTTTCCACATCCAGGCCCCACAGACCTTTCCATGGTTTACCCCAGACGTTTCAAATGTCATTCCATTGACAGTACGTCGACCCCGGTATACCACATCGTTCCACTTCACACACCGCACCACATGTAGAAACAATAATGATTAGTAAAACAAAGAAGTTGAAATGTTTGGCTTTTCTTTCTCTTGATGGTGTTTTGCTTAAGCGAAGAATACTTTATGTTGGCCTATTATTGTGTACGGTTTCGGGAGGGGTAGGGGGTCAATGTGATGGCGACCAACACAATAAAGAATGTATTCATAATAGGAGACTTCTGGATGCAAATATTATGTGCCGTCGAAGGATTTTTTTTTTCCTCATGCGTGTATCCAAGATGCCGTTGGGACCGGTCTATCCCAGTGACATTATCATAGCCCCCGTGTTGGGACCGGTCTATCCCAGTGACCTTATTATAGCCCCCGTGTTGGGACCGGTCTATCCCAGTGACATTATTATAGCCCCCGTGTTGGGACCGGTCTATCCCAGTGACATTATTATAGCCCCCGTAGAGCAGAACAAAGGTTCGTCCGTCACCTCTTAAAAGGAACACTTGAGTCTTACCAACATGAAGAGGTCAGTTTATCCAATCAGGAACCGTTGTGACGGTACTATATACTCGGGTGTCTCTACCATTGACAAAACTACTGTGGGTCCCATTCCTCCCGTAACTCCTCCACCTTGGATGACTCTTAACATCCCTTCATCCCCTGATGTCCCTCCTACTCATCCTATGCCACTTCTGATTTCTTTTCGACTGTCCGGAAGCGCTTCTTTTTCAGATGGATCAGCCTCCACATTACGGAAGGGAATAGGTAAGTCTGCCTCTAAGAAACTGGGGGTCCTGTTTAAATGTAGAAACTTCTGAACAGTTGCTCCCTTTATACAAGGGATTGATTTGTCCTTGTAGGGAGTACTGCCCTCACATTTGAGGTGGTTCTAGCTCTGTATCCTTACTGGACAGAGTTGAGTCGAAAGCAGTCCGACTTATAAACTGCCCCAAGCTAACTTCCGAACTTGACCCCTTTGGTTTACGCCACAATGTTGGTTCACTTTCCCTCTACTGTAGGTATTACTTCGGTTTTTGCTCTCGAGAATTAGCTGCTTGTGTGTTGAGAATAGCGTACAACTTCAGGGATGTTTTGAGCAAATCTTGATACAAATGGACATCTTTAATACAAACTTGGACATCTTTAATTAATACAAACTTGGACATCTTTAATTAATACAAACTTGGACATCTTTGATTGATACAAAAATAATTAATTAAGAAAATATCGGATTCAAAAAGGAGCTTACAAGGAAGAGGTTGAGGGAGTACTTATAACACACGGTGTGAAAGATGTGTGAAAAGGATTCAAAACACACTTTGTGGTTGTTATGAATAACAGAACCTGCCTAAGTTAGAAAACATTAGTACATATGTCATTGATATAAATTTATTCTTTGAAAGATTTGAAAGAAACAATTTTAGCGAAGAGGGCAGTAATGACCTGTCGGTTATTCGAGAAATAAACGAGGAAAGAATTCATTTATATCGCACCAACATGTGTTGCTGTCCGTGGAGCGTATTGCTCCCCCGGAGAGAGGCTGCGGGACCAGGGTGTGTGACAGCCACGGCGCTAGACCAGTGTGTTGTGCTGGACGGGTGCCGTCATCACCCGGACTTCAAACCTACCCCCTGACGACTCTCTACCTCCAGGGGCAGTGGTGTTGCCTGATGTGTCACGTATGATGCCAGTTGTCAAAGTCTCACTTCCCTAAAGTGTTTAACGATTGTGAACCTAATTGGTTTCAACGTCAAAGACTACGAAATGTTTTCAAGACCTGATAGAGAGAGAGAGAGAGAGAGAGAGAGAGAGAGAGAGTATTTTTGCTTGAGCATCTAGAGATAAAGAGTTTGATTTTGTTTCATATATGCAGTTTCATAATAAAGACATCTTATCTTATCTTATCTTCTCATGTCTTTCGCAATAACTGTGACCTGGCACATTTCAAACGACAAGTCATTCACTTTTTTTCAAAAATTCGTAAATGCTTTCACTTGTCTTTCCTTTTTCCGTTTAATGATTCTCTTCTGTTTCGATTAAGGCCCGGCCTTGATGTGGAGTGTTGTCCCTGACTGGAACCTTGAACATGAAGGAAGAATGTGTTTCTGTAGAGTGAGCGACCCCAGCTGGGCCACGAAGAGAGAGAGAGAGAGAGAGAGAGAGAGAGAGAGGTTCATGTGTGTGTGTGTGTGTGTGTGTGTATGTAGGAGCCCCTTCTTAACGCATACAACTCTCTCTCTCTCTCTCTCTCTCTCTCTCTCTCTCACACACACACACACACACACGCACACAACACAACACAACACAAGACGCCAGCGTAAGCACCAGTCCGGCAGTGGTTTCTGCGCCCCTCTTTCCCGCAAGACGTCATACAAGCCCCCAGGCGACTCCCGTGCAGAAAGGGCGTATGTATGTTTAGTGAGCTGGAATATCACCTTAAACCGTTGTGTGTAGATGATTGAAAAAGGTGTGAGCAGTTGGGGGGAGGGGGGGGGGGGGTTGTTACGCCCGTCTGCCGGTTCGGGCGTCCGTCCGCGTGTCACTACGCACCCGCCACCTGCTCACACTTCCAGTTGCAAAAAGGACGTATGTGGTTCAGATGACTTTCAGTATTCCCTGCGTGTCGTAGAAGGCGACTAAAAGGGAAGGGAGTGGGGGGCTGGAAATCCTCCCCTCACGTTTTTTTTTTTTTTAATTTTCCAAAAGAAGGAACAGAGAAGGGGGCCAGGTGAGGATATTCCCTCGAAGGTCCAGTCCTCTGTTCTCAACGCTACCTCGCTAATGCGGGAAATGGCGAATAGTATGAAAAGAAAGAAGAAAGAAAAAAAAAAGAATATATATATATATATATATATATATATATATATATATATATATATATATATATATATATATATATATATATGTATGTATAACTGATTTATTTACGTATTGATATATACTAAGGTAATTATGTTTTCTTTGCAGGTAAGTGGAGCTGCCTCACACCTTGGTTGACGTGGCACACACAGACTAGATCCACCTCATCGTGACCAGGTCATGATGCACTTACTGGCGTGCACCACAACAACAGCCAACGTGCGTCATACAACCTCAGACGAACACAACATCGTAGCCAAGGAAATTCACAGGTCGCCTCCTCCCACCTGATCATGTAATCACTTATTATTATTCGCTCTGTTCGTCTAATTATTATTATTATTATTATTATTATTATTATTATTATTATTATTATTATTATCATTATTATTATTGTTATTATTATTATTAATATTATTATTATTGTCATTATTATTATTATTGTTATTATTGTTTTTTTTTTTTTTTTTTTTTTTATACTTTGTCGCTGTCTCCCGCGTTTGCGAGGTAGCGCAAGGAAACAGACGAAAGAAATGGCCCAACCCCCCCCCCCATACATATGTACATACACACGTCCACACACGCAAATATACATACCTACACAGCTTTCCATGGTTTACCCCAGACGCTTCACATGCCTTGATTCAATCCACTGACAGCACTTCAACCCCTGTATACCACATCGCTCCAATTCACTCTATTCCTTGCCCTCCTTTCACCCTCCTGCATGTTCAGGCCCCGATCATACAAAATCTTTTTCACTCCATCTTTCCACCTCCAATTTGGTCTCCCTCTTCTCCTCGTTCCCTCCACCTCCGACACATATATCCTCTTGGTCAATCTTTCCTCACTCATTCTCTCCATGTGCCCAAACCATTTCAAAACACCCTCTTCTGCTCTCTCAACCACGCTCTTTTTATTTCCACACATCTCTCTTACCCTTACGTTACTTACTCGATCAAACCACCTCACACCACACATTGTCCTCAAACATCTCATTTCCAGCACATCCATCCTCCTGCGCACAACTCTATCCATAGCCCACGCCTCGCAACCATACAACATTGTTGGAACCACTATTCCTTCAAACATACCCATTTTTGCTTTCCGAGATAATGTTCTCGACTTCCACACATTTTTCAAGGCTCCCAAAATTTTCGCCCCCTCCCCCACCCCATGATCCACTTCCGCTTCCATGGTTCCATCCGCTGACAGATCCACTCCCAGATATCTAAAACACTTCACTTCCTCCAGTTTTTCTCCATTCAAACTCACCACCCAATTGACTTGACCCTCAACCCTACTGTACCTAATAACCTCACTCTTATTCACATTTACTCTTAACTTTCTTCTTCTTCTTCTTCTTCTTCTTATTATTATTATTGTTGTTGTTGTTGTTGTTATTATCAGGGATCATACATATAGGCAGCTGTAATGGAATTGATATCGTAAAGTGGAATCCTTCTTGTTTCACCGGGCCTTATACTGCACTTTAACTAAACCAGTGTTGTCACCACGCGTCCTGGAGGTAACGGAGAGAGGCTACACTCACGCCATACCCCACATCCCATGCTCTCCTTACTGATTATATACGTATATATATATATATATATATATATATATATATATATATATATATATATATATATATATAAGTAGACAATGAAGGGCGGTTGCTTACTTGCTGAGACGGTGCATAGAAAATGGGTGTGACCCCCTCGGGCCCAGACTCTCAGGGGTTGAGGATACGCTGGTGTCCCCCAGACAGATGGTAATGACTGATTATTGTCCATATTATCTTGTAACAGCTGGTATTGATCATTCCTCACTGTAACAGCTGGTATTGATCCTCCTCTCTGTCACAGCTGATATTGATCCTCTGTGTCACAGCTGGTATTGATCCTCCTCTCTGTCACAGCTGGTATTGATCCTCCTCTCTGTCACAGCTGGTAGTGATCCTCCTCTCTGTCACAGCTGGTAGTGATCCTCCTCTCTGTCACAGCTGATATTGATCCTCTCTGTAACAGCTGGTATTGATCCTCTCTGTAACAGCTGGTATTGATCCTCCTTTGTCACAGCTGGTATTGATCCTCCTCTGTCACAGCTGGTATTGATCCTCCTCTCTGTAACAGCTGGT
>NC_092234.1:42540531-42623031 GCF_036320965.1 Panulirus ornatus | reverse complement strand
ATTCCACTGCAATACCACCCAAACCCGCTGCCTTGCCGGCTTTCATCTTCCGCAAAGCTTTTACTACCTCTTCCCTGTTTACCAAATCATTTTCCCTAACCCTCTCACTTTGCACACCACCTCGACCAAAACACCCTATATCTGCCACTCTATCATCAAACACATTCAACAAACCTTCAAAATACTCACTCCATCTCCTTCTCACATCACCACTACTTGTTATCACCTCCCCATTAGCCCCCTTCACTGAAGTTCCCATTTGTTCCCTTGTCTTACGCACTTTATTTACCTCCTTCCAAAACATCTTTTTATTCTCCCTAAAATTTAATGATACTATCTCACCCCAACTCTCATTTGCCCTCTTTTTCACCTCTTGCACCTTTCTCTTGACCTCCTGCCTCTTTCTTTTATACATCTCCCACTCATTTGCATTGTTTCCCTGCAAAAATTGTCCAAATGCCTCTCTCTTCTCTTTCACTGATAATTTTACTTCTTCATCCCACCACTCACTACCCTTTCTAATCTGCCTACCTCCCTTGCTTCTCATGCCACAAGCATCTTTTGCGCAATCCATCACTGATTCCCTAAATACATCCCATTCCTCCCCCACTCCCCTTACTTCCATTGTTCTCACCTTTTTCCATTCTGTACTCAGTCTCTCCTGTTACTTCCTCACACAAGTCTCCTTCCCAAGCTCACATACTCTCACCACTCTCTTCACCCCAACATTCTCTCCCCTCCCCCGCAACACAAGACCATACCTTCCTGCAACACAAGGCCATACCCTCCTGCAACACAAGGCCATACCCTCCTGCAACACAAGGCCATACCTTCCTGCAACACAAGGCCATACCTTCCTGCAACACAAGGCCATACCCTTCCCCTGCAACACAAGGGCATACCCCTCCCCTGCAACACAGCCAGCAATACTTATCATCACGAGGGAGGAAATTCTATCTCGTCGTCTCACATATTTACGAATACTGATCGACCAGGCTCTGGGGGGGAGGGGGGAAGAACTTGAGTCCCCCCCCCACTCGCGTCTCTCCTCACAGGCTGGAGAATTACCCTCAGAAAACGGGGGGAATTGCCCTCAAGATAGGCAAAGTTTGCCTTGGCAATTTACACTTACCCCCAGCCAAACAATGCCGAGGGTTTTTGTTTTGTGTTTTTTTTTTTCTCCTACACAAATTCTTGATTTTTCTCCCGAGCGTGTGTGTGTGTGTGTGTGTGTGTGTGTGTGTGTGTGTGTGTGTGTGGTGGGGTGGGGGGAGGGGGTGATCCGCCCATGTTGCGCTGCCGACAGCATCATATGCCGGCGGACCTGATTCCAGGAGCGAGCAAGCAGAGGGCATGCCCGCGGACGTAATCCAGGGTGTGAGGGAGGGAGGGCTCTCTCTCTCTCTCTCTCTCTCTCTCTCTCTCTCTCTCTCTCTCTCTCTCTCTCTCTCTCTGTGGTGTCTCATCACCGTGGGAGCAACTCTCTGCTTGAAGGGGGAACTTTCCCTTCCCCTTCCCTTCCTCCCCCCCTCTCTCTCTCTCTCTCCCTTCCCCTTCCCTTCCTCCCCCCCTCTCCCTTCCCCCTTCCCTTCCTCCCCCTCTCTCTCTCTCCCCTTCCCCTCCCCCTTCACCCCTTCGACGTGGACTGTAGACAACGGGTAAAGACGCAGGACATTCATGTGTTATGAGCAGCGATGCGCACAACTTCTTCGTTCCTCGTGTACGTTCGTTGTATACTTTCTGTCCCACCACGTCGGAGAAGTCGTCCCCTCCCCCCCCTCCCTTCCCCTCCCCCTCCAGTATTACCCCCACCCCCCGGTATGACGTCACTCCGCTTTCCCCTCAGGGAATGGGTACAGCTGGCAGTGACCTTAGCCCGCACCAGTACACCCCCACGTGTTGTGGTGAGCGGTACGGGCCAGCAGGAGTTCACCAGCACACATGAGAGGTGATACGGTACCACACACACACACACACACACACACACACACACACACACACACACGCGCGCCCCTGGAGACACCCCAGGGCCCGCCGTCCGACCCTATTCGACGGAGATAACTCCCGTCTGGGAAGAGGATGGGTTCGCGAAATCCACCGAGGAGTGAAGCTACTCCGGGAAACGTTAAGGAGACGGTGGTGCAAGAGGAGTCGACTTGTTCCGAGACGGGAGGAAGATCCCGCGACGCCCACAGTGGGAGACGGGAGGAAGATCCCGCGACGCCCACAGTGGGAGACGGGAGGAAGATCCCGCGACGCCCACAGTGGGAGACGGGAGGAAGAACCCGCGACGCCCACAGTGGGAGACGGGAGGAAGATCCCGCGACGCCCACAGTGGGAGACGGGAGGAAGATCCCGCGACGCCCACAGTGGGAGACGGGAGGAAGATCCCGCGACGCCCGCAGTGGGAGACGGGAGGAAGATCCCGCGACGCCCACAGTGGGAGACGGGAGGAAGATCCCGCGACGCCCACAGTGGGAGACGGGAGGAAGATCCCACGACGCCCACAGTGGGAGACGGGAGGAAGATCCCGCGACGCCCACAGTGGGAGACGGGAGGAAGATCCCGCGACGCCCACAGTGGGAGACGGGAGGATCCCGCGACGCCCACAGAGTCGAGCATCGGGAAAGAAAGATTCGCGGTCTCGGACGGTTGTGGGGGGGTGGGGGGGGTGGGGGGTGGAGTGTGGGGAGGGAGGGAGGGGGGAGGGAGAGGGTAGCCCCTCCCCCCTCCTGCACACGACGACCCGCCCTCGAAGTAACATTTGTGTCATCGATCTGAAGGATTACAGCTTAATGCTGAGGGTGGCCTGCCAGCCGACGACTGGGGGCGCTCGAAGTGATGATGGCTGAGGGTGGAGGAGGTGGGTGGGAGGTGGAGGAGGTGGGTGGGAGGTGGAGGAGGAGGAGGAGGAGGAGGAGGAGAGGAGGAGGAGGTGGTGGGTGGGAGGTGGAGGTGGTTGTGTTTGCGATGCCAGGCCGCCGGCGGCCGGCCACGTCTTCCTCCTCCTCCTCCTCCACAGGAGCGGCGAGGCCCCACGGAAAATCACTTGTGGGACCGGGATGAAGTCCCTGCAGGAATCACTGAGAGGGGGAGGGGGGGGAAGTGACATTGCTTTCGCAGTATTGCTTCTGGTGTGGGGAATGTATGTGACACACACACACACACACACACACACACAGGAAAACCTGGTGATGCTAAGGAAGGTGTGTGGATGACATCCGGCTAGACTGCGGTGCTCCTGGTGGGGGAACGTGGGGCACTGTGGGTCCTCCTCCACCCCCATAGTAAGGAGCGACGCTCCTGGCCTTCCCCTCGCAGCACGGGGTCTTGTCCCTCTCCCCCACGGGGCAATGTGGATCCCTCCCCTTCCCTCCCCCGCCCCTGACCATACGGGGCAATGCGGGTCCTGGGCTTTCAGAAGACCCGCCTGACGACGTACTGACCACGAACCACCCACACCCGACACAGACCCCCCCGCCTCTCCGGAGAGTACTGCAGAGTGTTCAGGAGGGTCTCTGGAGTG
The DNA here is from genome assembly GCF_036320965.1 of Panulirus ornatus. Classification (NCBI taxonomy): domain Eukaryota; kingdom Metazoa; phylum Arthropoda; class Malacostraca; order Decapoda; family Palinuridae; genus Panulirus; species Panulirus ornatus. Next base: position 42,619,505 of record NC_092234.1, on the reverse strand, counting down.
GAGGGTGGTCTGTGGCCAGGCCAGTGTGACTTCCCAGTTGCTGCCCTTTATTTGAAGACGCGCGCGCGCGTGTGTGTGTGTGTGTGTGTGTGTGTGTGTGTGTGTGCGCGCGCCTTCCTTTTTTTTGTAACTAATTTCTGTTTGAACCTGTATCTGTAGTTATGTATACATATAGTATACATAACTCTCTCTCTCTCTCTCTCTCTCTCTCTCTCTCTCTCTCTCTCTCTCTCTCTCTCTCTCTCTCTCTCTCTCTCTCTCTCTCTCTCTCGTGCAGTGCTACACAAGAGGGTGTGATGGGTAGGTAAACCCGTGTCGGACCCACATGCAGGTGTTGCACGTGGAGCGTCATGCCGGGTTTCATCCCCCGTGGTCCTGTGTGCCGCAGTGGGGGTCGTCAGCGGCAGGTGGCTGGGTCAGTGGCAGGTGGCTGGGTCAGCGGCAGGTGGCTGGGTCAGTGGCAGGTGGCTGGGTCAGTGGCAGGTGGCTGGGTCAGTGGCAGGTGGCTGGGTGAGGTGGTCGAGAATGACTTGCCCACGACGGAATCGTGAAGCATTGTGTACCTCCATAACCATCGTCCTGCCCACTTGTGCGTAGGTAACGCTATGTATGTACGTGAGGGCCCTGCGCGCGCGCACACACACACACACACACACACACACACACACACACACACACACACACATGTATGTATATATGTAGTGATGAGCAAAATATGTGGTTGGGTACGAGTGCCACACACTCATATATTGTTGTCTCCACCAGACGTGGTCAGGCTCACAGCTCCTCACGGGCGCCACGTGGAGGGAGGGGGTGGTCCCCCCCCACCCACCCCCGCCTCCTCAGTTGTAGGAGGGATCAGGTCCCGCCGGCTGTTGTAGATAATGTAGGGGGAGGACGAGGCAGGGGTTGTGAGGAGGGAGGGAGTCACTGTGTTATGAGGCGAGGAGATAGATATGTGGGTGTGATGAGGGTAGGGGGAGGGGGACAGTGAAAGTTGTGAGGGTAGGGCAGGGGACTGTGAGAGTTGTGAGGGGAAGGGGAGAGAACTATGAGGGTAGGGCAGGGGGAGTATTGAGAGGGGAGGAGGAGTGTGAGAGCTGTGGTCTCAAACTTAGCGTGAGTGTTACTCATAAATCTAGCTCGCCCCTCATCTCCCTCCTCAGTCTTCTCATTTGTGTAGCTGCCTTGTCCAACCCTCATATATTACCATCCTTATGTATATATATATATATATATATATATATATATATATATATATATATATATATATATATATATATATATATATTTTTTTTTTTTTTTTTTTTTTTTTTTTTTTTTATACTTTGTCGCTGTCTCCCGCGTTTGCGAGGTAGCGCAAGGAAACAGACGAAAGAAATGGCCCAACCCCCCCCCCATACACATGTACATACACACGTCCACACACGCAAATATACATACCTACACAGCTTTCCATGGTTTACCCCAGGACGCTTCACATGCCTTGATTCAATCCACTGACAGCACGTCAACCCCTGTATACCACATCGCTCCAATTCACTCTATTCCTTGCCCTCCTTTCACCCTCCTGCATGTTCAGGCCCCGATCACACAAAATCCTTTTCACTCCATCTTTCCACCTCCAATTTGGTCTCCCTCTTCTCCTCGTTCCCTCCACCTCCGACACATATATCCTCTTGGTCAATCTTTCCTCACTCATTCTCTCCATGTGCCCAAACCATTTCAAAACACCCTCTTCTGCTCTCTCAACCACGCTCTTTTTATTTCCACACATCTCTCTTACCCTTACGTTACTTACTCGATCAAACCACCTCACACCACACATTGTCCTCAAACATCTCATTTCCAGCACATCCATCCTCCTGCGCACAACTCTATCCATAGCCCACGCCTCGCAACCATACAACATTGTTGGAACCACTATTCCTTCAAACATACCCATTTTTGCTTTCCGGGATAATGTTCTCGACTTCCACACATTTTTCAAGGCTCCCAAAATTTTCGCCCCCTCCCCCACCCTATGATCCACTTCCGCTTCCATGGTTCCATCCGCTGACAGATCCACTCCCAGATATCTAAAACACTTCACTTCCTCCAGTTTTTCTCCATTCAAACTCACCTCCCAATTGACTTGACCCTCAACCCTACTGTACCTAATAACCTTGCTCTTATTCACATTTACTCTTAACTTTCTTCTTCCACACACTTTACCAAACTCCGTCACCAGCTTCTGCAGTTTCTCACATGAATCCGCCACCAGCGCTGTATCATCAGCAAACAACAACTGACTCACTTCCCAAGCTCTCTCATCCCCAACAGACTTCATACTTGCCCCTCTTTCCAAGACTCTTGCATTTACCTCCCTAACAACCCCATCCATAAACAAATTAAACAACCATGGAGACATATATATATATATATATATATATATATATATATATATATATATATATATATATATATTATCCCTGGGGATAGGGGAGAAAGAATACTTCCCACGTATTCCCTGCGTGTCGTAGAAGGCGACTAAAAGGGGAGGGAGCGGGGGGCTGGAAATCCTTCCCTCTCTTTTTTTTTTTTTTTAATTTTCCAAAAGAAGGAACAGAGAAGGGGGCCAGGTGAGGATTTCCCTCAGAGGCCCAGTCCTCTGTTCTTAACGCTACCTTGCTAACGCGGGAAATGGCGAATAGTTTGAAAGAAAAGAAAAGAAAAAAAAAACATATATATATATATATATATATATATATATATATTATATATATATATATATATATATATATATATATATATTTACCACTTCAAATGTATAAGTAATTGTTTCTTGTAGTTAATGATGTGTTCGTGTGTTGGTGGTTCTGTATGTCCTTTGTTGTTGTTGTGTGTAAAAGATTCTCTTTAATTTCCTGGGTTTTCCTGTTTACTAACAAGTCTGAGTTTGACTTTATTAATGACGGGGTCTCCCCCCCCCCGTGTGTGTGTGTGTGTGTGTGTGTGTGTGTCATGGCTTAGGAGTGTGGTGGTGGTGTGGTATTTGTAGTGTGGTGGTGGTGGTGTGGTACTGGTCGTGTGTAGTGTGGTGGTGGTGGTGTGGTACTGGTCGTGTGTAGTGTGGTGATGGTGTGGTACTGGTCGTGTGTAGTGTGGTGGTGTGGTACTGGTCGTGTGTAGTGTGGTGGTGTGGTACTGGTCGTGTGTAGTGTGGTGGTGTGGTACTGGTCGTGTGTAGTGTGGTGATGGTGTGGTACTGGTCGTGTGTAGTGTGGTGGTGTGGTACTGGTCGTGTGTAGTGTGGTGGTGTAGTACTGGTCGTGTGTAGTGTGGTGGTGATGGTGTAGTACTGGTCGTGTGTAGTGTGGTGGTGGTGTGGTACTGGTCGTGTGTAGTGTGGTGGTGTAGTACTGGTCGTGTGTAGTGTGGTGGTGTGTAGTACTGGTCGTGTGTAGTGTGGTGGTGTAGTACTGGTCGTGTGTAGTGTGGTGGTGGAGTACTGGTCGTGTGTAGTGTGGTGGTGTAGTACTGGTCGTGTGTAGTGTGGTGGTGTAGTACTGGTCGTGTGTAGTGTGGTGGTTTTGTACTGGCGTGTGTAGTGTGGTGGGGGTGTTACTGGTGTGGGGTAGTGTGGTGGGGTGTAAGGGTCGTGTGTGTGTGGGGGGTGGGTGTGGTATGGTCGTGTGTAGTTTGGGGGTGGGGGTGGTTACTGGTCGTGTGTAGTGTGGTGGGTGTGGTACTGGTGTGTGTAGTGGGGTGGTGTTGGAAATGGTCGTGTGTAGTGGGGGTGGTGGGGGGTGGTTACTGGTCGGGTTAGTGTGGTAAAGGTGGGGTATGGTCGTTGTAGTTTTGGTGGTGTGGTACTGGTTTTGGGGTATTTGTGGGGGTGTTTTCGGGTGTGTGTAGTTTGGTGGGGGTTGGTTTTGGTCGGGTCGTGTTTGTGGGGTGGTTGGTATGGTGTGTGTAGTGTGGTGGGTGTGGTACGGGTCGTGTGTAGTGTGGTGGGTGTGTACTGGCCCGTGTGTAGTGGGGTTTGGTGTAGTACTGGTGGGTGTGTAGTGGGTGGTGTGGAAATGGTCGTGTGTAGTGTGGTGGGGGTTGGTTGGTACGGGTCGTGTTAGTGTGGGGGATGGTGTGGAAAGGGTCGTTTTGTAGTTGGTGGTGTATTTTACGGGTCGTGTGTAGTTTTGGTGGTTTTGTACTGGTGTGTGTAGTGTGGTGGTGGTGGTGTGGTAGGTCGTGTTTTGTGTGGTGATGGTGTGGTCGGGGTTCGTGTGTAGTGGGGGGTGTGGTACTGGTCGTGTGTTGTGGGGGGGGTTTGGTGGTTTTTATTTTTACTGGTCGTGTGTAGGGGGGTGGTGGGGGTGTTTTTCTGGTGTTTTGGGGGTGTGGTACCCTTGTTTTGGGGTTTGGGGTGAGTTTTGGGGGTTTATTTTGGGGGTTAAATAGGGTTTGGGGTATTGGGGTTTTAAAAAGGTTGTGATGTTAGGGTTGGAAATGTCAATTTGATTGGGGAGGGTCTGTTGATTGGGGGTGTAATAGGGTTTGGAAATGTGGTTGTTGGAAAGGGTTTTTTGGGGTTTTTTTGGGGTATTTCCCCCCTTTATTTTGGGGGGGGAAGGGGCGTTGGGGGGGGTGGGGAAGGGGAGGGGGGGGGTTTGGTTGGCCCCTTTATTCTGGAAGTGTGGGGGAAATATTCCGTGTTGGGGGTGGTTTTTTTTTTTTTTTTTTTTTTTTTTTTTTTTTTTTTTTTTTTTTTTTTTTTTTTTTTTTTTTTTTTTTTTTTTTTTTTTTTTTTTTTTTTTTTTTTTTTTTTTTTTTTTTTTTTTTTTTTTTTTTTTTTTTTTTTTTTTTTTTTTTTTTTTTTTTTTTTTTTTTTTTTTTTTTTTTTTTTTTTTTTTTTTTTTTTTTTTTTTTTTTTTTTTTTTTTTTTTTTTTTTTTTTTTTTTTTTTTTTTTTTTTTTTTTTTTTTTTTTTTTTTTTTTTTTTTTTTTTTTTTTTTTTTTTTTTTTTTTTTTTTTTTTTTTTTTTTTTTTTTTTTTTTTTTTTTTTTTTTTTTTTTTTTTTTTTTTTTTTTTTTTTTTTTTTTTTTTTTTTTTTTTTTTTTTTTTTTTTTTTTTTTTTTTTTTTTTTTTTTTTTTTTTTTTTTTCCCCCCCCCCCCCCCCCCCCCCCCCCCCCCCCCCCCCCCCCCCCCCCCCCCCCCCCCCCCCCCCCCCCCCCCCCCCCCCCCCCCCCCCCCCCCCCCCCCCCCCCCCCCCCCCCCCCCCCCCCCCCCCCCCCCCCCCCCCCCCCCCCCCCCCCCCCCCCCCCCCCCCCCCCCCCCCCCCCCCCCCCCCCCCCCCCCCCCCCCCCCCCCCCCCCCCCCCCCCCCCCCCCCCCCCCCCCCCCCCCCCCCCCCCCCCCCCCCCCCCCCCCCCCCCCCCCCCCCCCCCCCCCCCCCCCCCCCCCCCCCCCCCCCCCCCCCCCCCCCCCCCCCCCCCCCCCCCCCCCCGTGTGTAGTGTGGTGGTGTGGTACTGGTCGTGTGTAGGGGTGGTGTGGGGTGTGGTACGGTCTTGGTGTAGATTGGTGATGGTGTGGTACTGGGTCGTGAGTAAGGGGTGGTGGTGTATTTACTGGTCGTGGTAGTGTGGTGGTGGTGGTGTAGTACTGGTCGTGTGTAGTGTGGTGGTGGTGGTGTAAGTACTGGTCGTGTGTAGTGTGGTACCACTTGTGTTGCGTTGCCTGCAGCTTGAATTAGTAATGATCAATATGATTAGTAATGATCAATATGATTAGTAATGATCAATATGATTAGTAATGATCAATATGATTAGTGATGATCAGTATGATTAGTGATGATCAATATGATTAGTAATGATCAATATGATTAGTAATGATCAATATGATTATCATTTGATACGTGCCCACATCCCCATGTTGGGGGAGGAAGGGGCAGTCTCGGGGGGGGGGGGGGTGAGGAAGAGGAGGGAGGGGGGGTTAGGTTAGGTCCCTTACCTAATCATGACACTGTGTGGGAGGAAATATCGTGTTGGTGATGGTGTCGCCACCACCACCACCACCACAAACCATTATCACCACCACAAACCACAGGGGTCAGTTCAGCCCCCCTCCCTCCCTCACAGTGTGGCACCACACCCTCCCTCCCTCACAGTGTGGCACCACACCCTCCCTCCCTCACAGTATGGCACCACACCCCCCTCCCTCACAGCGTGGCACCACACCCCCCTCCCTCACAGCGTGGCACCACACCCCCCCTTCCCTCACAGCGTGGCACCACACCCCCCTCCCTCACAGTGTGGCACCACACCCCCCCTTCCCTCACAGCGTGGCACCACACCCCCTCTCCCTCACAGTGTGGCACCACACCCTCCCTCCCTCACAGTGTGGCACCACACCTCCCTCCCTCACAGCGTGGCACCACACCCTCCTCCCTCACAGTGTGGCACCACACCCCCCTCCCTCACAGCGTGGCACCACACCCTCCCTCCCTCACAGTGTGGCACCACACCCTCCCTCCCTCACAGTGTGGCACCACACCCCCCCTCCCTCACAGTGTGGCACCACACCCCCCCCTCCCTCACAGCGTGGCACCACACCCTCCCTCCCTCACAGTGTGGTACCACACCCCCCTCCCTCACAGTGTGGCACCACACCCTCCCTCCCTCACAGTGTGGCACCACACCCTCCCTCCCTCACAGTGTGGTACCACACCCCCCTCCCTCACAGTGTGGTACCACACCCCCTCCTACCACATCCCTCGCTGTGGATCCCCTGACGGCGTTGTTGCTGGAGGTCCTGTGTGTTGTGGGTGCCAGGCTGGCCACCACGGTCGGCTACTAGTGACGATCTCATGTGTTGTGTGGACTGCTACCTGTCCACACCTCACCCCACCCAACCCCCACGCACTCACCCCACTCACTCACCCCACCCACCCAACCCCCCACTCACTCACCCCACCCACCCAACCCCCCAGTCACTCACCCCACCCACCCAACCCCCCAGTCACTCACCCCACCCACCCAACCCCCAGTCACTCACCCCACCCACCCAACCCCCCACTCACTCACCCCACCCACCCAACCCCCACTCACACACATTCACACACTCCTGACACCTGGCACTCCCTTCAACCCCCCGCCCCCCCCCCCCCCTCCTCCTCCTCACTCACTCCCTAGACCTTCATCTCTCCCTTACTCCCGGGCTCTCCTCCCTCACTCTCATCCTCCCTCGTCTTTCCTTACTCTCTCTCTCTCTCTCTCTCTCTCTCTCTCTCTCTCTCTCTCTCTCTCTCTCTCTCTCTCTCTCTCTCTCTCTCTCTCACTGTGTGTGTGTGTGTGTGTGTGTGTGTATGTGTGTGTGTGTGTGTGTGTGTGTGTGTGTGTGTGTGTGTGTGTGTGTGTGTGTTTACAGTCCTTAAGAAAGGGACGTCAGGTCGACCCACCCTCACCCCAGGCTCTGCCAGCTGGTGTGTGTGTGTGGCAGCAGGCGTGGACGAGGCAAGGCGCCTCCTGCAGCAGCTGCAGCAGCAGCCCGCTCCTCCTCCTCCTCCTCCTCCACTATCTACGCCTCCGTCAGCAGTAACTGTTGCTCGCTCGAGTGTGTGAGTTCACCCCCGTCCCTCTGCGTCACCCCGGTGTGTTGTGGGGATGGTAGTGGACGTACGTGGGAGGAGGAGGAGTTGTTGGTGATAGACAGAGACATCTGTCCTTCCAGTGTGGTGGAAGACTTCCAGACAGACGGGAGGGGAGGCTCGCTGGCTCTGACCCGCCCCCCACCTTTCCCAGTGAAGGTGTTCGGGGTTTCGACCCCCGCCGTCGCGTTGGTGGAGGGACGGTTGGTCCAGAGTCCTGCAGGTGCAAGGGCGAGACCCGACCTTACCGCCTCACCCACGACGTGTGGCGGCATAGGTGTAACATATCCCAGGTTCTGGCAGGGACTGGTGGGTCTTATATCCCAGGTTCTGGGAGGGACTGGTGGGTCTTATATCCCAGGTTCTGGGAGGGACTGGTGGGTCTTATATCCCAGGTTCTGAGAGGGACTGGTGGGTCTTATATCCCAGGTTCTGGGAGGGACTTGTATATATATATATATATATATATATATATATATATATATATATATATATATATATATATATATATATATATATATATATATATATTTTTTTTTTTTTTTTTTTTGCTTTGTCGCTGTCTCCCGCGTTTGCGAGGTAGCGCAAGGAAACAGACGAAAGAAATGGCCCAACCCACCCCCATACACATGTATATACATACACGTCCACACACGCGAATATACATACCTACACAGCTTTCCATGGTTTACCCCAGACGCTTCACATGCCCTGATTCAATCCACTGACAGCACGTCAACCCCGGTATACCACATCGATCCAATTCACTCTATTCCTTGCCCTCCTTTCACCCTCCTGCATGTTCAGGCCCCGATCACACAAAATCTTTTTCACTCCATCTTTCCACCTCCAATTTGGTCTCCCACTTCTCCTCGTTCCCTCCACCTCCGACACATATATCCTCTTGGTCAATCTTTCCTCACTCATTCTCTCCATGTGCCCAAACCATTTCAAAACACCCTCTTCTGCTCTCTCAACCACGCTCTTTTTATTTCCACACATCTCTCTTACCCTTACGTTACTTACTCGATCAAACCACCTCACACCACACATTGTCCTCAAACATCTCATTTCCAGCACATATAGTGACTGGTTAGTTCCAGGTTATACAAAGTTTGGAGGATAGGTTTACCTCAGGGTTAGACGGAGGCTAGGGCCTAGGAGCTACCTGACTGGCTAGGGTAGGCTAGGACTTCGTAGCTACCTGGCTGGCTAGGGGTAGGCTAGGGCCTGGGAGATACCTGGTTTGGCTTAAGGGGTTGGTTAAGGGGTTGGCCTGGCTACAGGGAGAAGCCGACGCTGACCTTGTGTTGTTTACATGTTGGTCTTCCTTAACTCAACCCAGGCCGACGAGGGCGCCACCTGCCCCCGGAGGCAGAGGAGCGGTACCTCTGCCACCCGCCCGGCACGGCACCTCTGCACGTACTGTACGGGCTCCCAGCCCGCGTGTGGCTGTGGTGACGTCACAGTCATGTCACGCCTCTGTCCCTCCCAGCTGGGGCTCCAGGTCACGTGACACTCATCAGCTTGAGAGGTGGGAGGGGGGGGGGGGCCAGTCCTCTGTTCTTCCCCTGCAACTCACACACACACACACACACACACACACACGCGTATATATGTATATATATATATATATATATATATATATATATATATATATATATATATATATATATATATATATATATATATATATGTACATGTCTGTGTGTAACTTCATAGAAGTTTTTTCCAACAGACAAATAAAGAAATTAACCCTGACACAGAAACATTGCTTGTTCGCTGCTCTTCAAGTTATTTATTTGTTTGCGTGTGTGTGTGTGTGTGTGTGTGTGTGTTTGTGTGTGTGTGTGTGTGTGTTTGTGTGTGTGTGTGTGTGTGTGTGTGTGAGGAGAGGGAGAGTGTGGGAGAGGGGGAGGGAGAGCGGATCAGACCTGTAGGATGGAGGCCGCTGTGGTGGTCTGCAGGACCACGGCTTAAAGATGATGTTCCACTGTGCCCCCACCCCCTCCCCCTCCCTCACCGTCTTGCCAGTCCCCTCTCACTCTCCCCTTTACCTCCTTGCCAGTCCCCTCTCACTTTCCCCTTTACCGTCTTGCCAGTCCCCTCTCACTCTCCCCTTTACCTCCTTGCCAGTCCCCTCTCACTTTCCCCTTTACCGTCTTGCCAGTCCCCTCTCACTCTCCCCTTTACCTCCTTGCCAGTCCCCTCTCACTCTCCCCTTTACCTCCTTGCCAGTCCCCTCTCACTCTCCCCTTTACCTCCTTGCCAGTCCCCTCTCACTCTCCCCTTTACCTCCTTGCCAGTCCCCTCTCACTTTCCCCTCTGCTGTCTTGACTCTACCCCCTCCCGTGGTGCCTGGGGGGGGGGGATATCCCCTCCCCCCCCTCAGTAACGTTTTTTTGTTTACGCTTGGTCTTTGGAAGCACGTGTGTGTTTGTAAACAAAAAAAATCGTATGGTTTGTTTGTGTTGTGTGTGGATGTTGTCCTTGTGGTTGTTAGAGATTTTTTGTTTGTTGGTCTTTTGATTGTTAGAGATCTGTTTGCTGTTTGTTGTCCTTGTGGTTGTTAGAGATTGTTTGTTGACCTTGTTAGAGATTGTTTGTTGTTTATTGTCCTTGTGATTGTTAGAGATTGTTTGTTGTTTGTTATGTTGACTGTTATCGTATATGCTTGACGTCATCAGTGTTATCTAGATCGTGATTGGTCGACGACCACATAGTTATCTCGCTTGTGATTGGTGGACGTCCAGGCCCTCAGGAATATCTTCAGTGCTATTGGCTAAGTCGTCCCAGGTGGGTATCTCAATTGCCATTGGTGGAGTAGGACGTCTCTCGGAGCATCGTAGCTCCCCATTGGTCAGTTCTTATGGTAGCTTTATTGTCACTGGTGGAGGAGGTGGACGCCTTGGGGAGTATCTTAGTTCTCATTGGTGGAGTCCCAGGTGTTGTGTACCTTGGTTCCCATTGGTTGAGGGGGTTGAGGTTCTTACGATCATCGTCTTCCCCGTGCGGCCCCGTGCCCCGGGGCAGGGTGGCCCCGTGCCCCGGGGCAAGAGGCGTGGAGGGAGAGAATGGGTCCCCAGTTCGTACCGTCAGCTTCCTTCCTCCACGACCACCCCGCCGTCCTTCCTCCTCCTCCTCCTCCTTCTCCTGACGGCGTAGTCCCCACTCAGGAGGTCCTGTGCCTTCTGTCGTCTCCGTGTCCCCGAGTCCTCACATGGGGAGGTCTTCATGGGGCCCTCCTGACGGAGGAGGGTCTTCATCGCGGGGGTGTTCGTGGCGTCGCGTCTCTCCACCACAAGACCGCCGCTCTGTCCATGAGGTTCCCCCTGGTGTCTGGGAGGAGGGTCTTCCCCCTGGTGTCTGGGAGGAGGGTCTTCACCCCTGGTGTCTGGGAGGAGGGTCTTTCCCCTGGTGTCTGGGAGGAGGGTCTTCCCCCTGGTGTCTGGGAGGAGGGTCTTCCCCCTGGTGTCTGGGAGGAGGGTCTTCACCCCTGGTGTCTGGGAGGAGGGTCTTCCCCCTGGTGTCTGGGAGGAGGGTCTTCCCCCTGGTGTCTGGGAGGAGGGTCTTCACCCCTGGTGTATGGGAGGAGGGTCTTCACCCCTGGTGTCTGGGAGGAGGGTCTTCACCCCTGGTGTCTGGGAGGAGGGTCTTCACCCGTGGTGTCTGGGAGGAAGGTCTTCCCCCCTGGTGTCTGGGAGGAGGGTCTTCACCCCTGGTGTATGGGGGGAGGGTCTTCACCCCTGGTGTCTGGGAGGAGGGTCTTCACCATGGTGTATGGGAGGAGGGTCTTCCCCATGGTGGCGGGTAGGGAGAGAGAAGAGAGGTTGGGGTGACGCTGGTGGGGCTGCTATGGCAAAAGGTTGGGGGAGAAGAGGCACCTCAGGTGGGGAGGTTATATAGAGTGGGGTGGTAGTGTGAGGAAGGGGGAAGATTCTGTGGGGCCGTGTTGTGGAGATGGTGTTGGCACGAGGGTGTTGTCACGGGTGGGTCGTGATGGTTGGCAGCGGGCACGGTACTGGGTCTTTGCTGTCAGGTTGTTGCCACGTGTTGGGAGGGTGGGTGGCTGGCCGCACGCGCTGTCGGGGCTGACGCGTGTTGACGGTTGGTGATGGGAGCACGTACCACCTGAAGGGCTCCTGTGTGTGTGTGTGTGTGTGTGTGTGTGTGTGTGTGTGTGTTCCACAGCGGGTCTTGATGCCTCTAGGAGGTTTAGTCCCGTGCATGGCGACGAAGGGCCTTGCCCTTAACACGTCGTCCTTCATGAGCGCGTGGATAGTCGTGGTAATTACCTGATTGCTTTGGGAGGCATTGTATTCTAATGGTGCCAAGGTATTGTTAAAACTGGAGTGTGTGTGTGTGTGTGTGTGTGTGTGTGTGTGTGTGTGTGTATTTAATTATCTGTTTGTGATTACGTATTTGTACTGGACGAAGGGGGGGGGGGGGGCAGTTCTACACTAGTGGGGCCCCCATCTCTTGTACTGTACGGGGAGGGAGTTCTACACTCGTGGGACCCATCTCTTGTACTGTACGGGGAGGGAGTTTTACACTCGTGGGGCCCCCATCTCTTGTATTGTATGGGGAGGGAGTTCTACACTCGTTGGGGCCCCATCTCTTGTACTGTACGGGGAGGGAGTTCTACACTCGTGGGACCCATCTCTTGTACTGTACGGGGTGGGAGTTCTACACTCGTGGGACCCATCTCTTGTACTGTACGGGGAGGGAGTTCTACACTCGTGGGGGCCCCATCTCTTGTACTGTACGGGGAGGGAGTTCTACACTCGTGGGCCCCCATCTCTTGTACTGTACGGGGAGGGAGTTCTACACTCGTGGGACCCATCTCTTGTACTGCACGGGGTGGGAGTTCTACACTCGTGGGACCCATCTCTTGTACTGTACGGGGGGGGCAGTTCTACACTAATGGGGCCCCCATCTCTTGTACTGTACGGGGAGGGAGTTCTACACTCGTGGGACCCATCTCTTGTACTGTACGGGGTGGGAGTTCTACACTCGTGGGGGCCCCATCTCTTGTACTGTGCGGAGAGGGAGTTCTACACTCGTGGGGCCCCATCTCTTGTATTGTACGGGGAGGGAGTTCTACACTCGTGGGGCCCCATCTCTTGTACTGTACGGGGAGGGAGTTCTACACTCGCGGGGCCCCATCTCTTGTACTGTACGGGGAGGGAGTTCTACACTCGTGGGGCCCCCATCTCCTGAACATTCTCTACTGCCATACAGTTTGGTAACGTATTGTATGTTCTCCACATTCAGTTATCTCGTGATTCAGTTTATCCGCCAGTCTTATAACATAAAGATACTTCTTATTATCTTTTTTTCTAAAACAACTCCCTTGCTTAAGTACTTGTTGTTATGGCCCCTAATTGTTCTAACTTGTGTCTCTGTCGAAGAAAAGTTTACTGTCGAAGTCTTGTGTGTGTGTGTGTGTGTGTGTGTGTGTGTGTGTGTGTGTGTGTGTGTGTGTGTGTTGCCACGTCCCCTGCCATATACTCGCCACCGTCGCACCGGAGATAACGCACTTAGGTCGCACCTCCTTCTTAAAAGACACACTCCTCTCCCCACACAATCTCCACGCCCTCCTGAGACCCTCACTAACTTGACCCCCCTGACGCGTCTCCATCCCCCCCCCCCCCCACACACACACACACACACACACACACACACACACACACACCTCCCCCTCCCCTTGGCATCTTCGTGTGGCATCCCACACGCACCGAGAGGACTTCTAGACGCACTCTGACGCACTTGCCAACCCTTACACTCCATATTCTCGTGTCATTGAAGGTGTTTTACCGTATATAGACGTACATGAGGACTGTGAATTCCTCATTTATTCCTCATTTCTCGTCAACCCCATTACCACCCACTCACACCCTTACTGTGGCTCTCACCACGCACTCTGGTGCTCCGACTACGAACTCCGTAGCGTGCCGCCTTGATGAGGGTCTAACCACGCACTTGAACGCACTCAGGATGCTTCACTAAAGATGAGTGAGGACTGAGTGGTTCCTGAGCTGTGCATTCTGAAGTAAGCAGAGGATACGCACTCGGGAACACGCCCCCCCCCCCCACCCCCCCATTATACTCTTTGACGCACCTACAGGTCCCCCCTCCCCCCCCCACACACACTGGACGCACCCAAGGCCCTCCACGCACTCGGACGCACTTGTCAGTCTTGAGCACGTGTGTGACGTATCGGGGATGCCCTTGTTACAGAGCTTGAGGCGGCCTTCGCCTGGCACTCCTACGTAACCAGAGGCCCTCACGGTGCACGACGAAATCCCTCCCTCCCTCCCTCCCTCCCTCCCTTCCTGGGGGCTTCGCTCCAGTATCTGGGGAGGGGAAGGGAGTACGTAGATGGTCTCCCCCCCAGTGTTCTGGGGTGCGTTACCCCTAGGGTGGTGTCGTGCCACAGGCATGACTGGTTAGTAAGAAGCCTCCACCTTGCACTCTGGCTCAAGTGTTCCCCTTCCCTCCCTCCCTCCAGATCAACACCCTCCCTCCCTCCCTCCTCCCTCCCTGGAAACTCTCGCCACGCACTGGGCCGTAAAGATAATTCATCGCAAACGTTATCTCCACGGAACCGATTCGTTGGTTCGAACCCATTCCCAGGTTGGAACCGTTTCGCTGGTTCGAACCGATTTTCGCTCGTTGGAACCGTTTCGCTGATTAGAACAGATTCGCTAGTCCGAACCGATTCGCTGATTGGAACACGCAGATCGTCTGGCTTAAGCCTAATCACAGACTGCTTGGGACCGACTCTTTGCGGCTGTTGAACTGATGCTCTGGTTCGAATCCACCACCATTACGAAACTTGTAGCTGGGTGTAGTATGGTCTGGTCCTCCTCCTCCTCCTCCTCCTCCTCCTCCTGTTCCTCCTCCTCCTCCTCCTCCTCCTCCTCCTCCTCCTCCTCGTGAAAATGGAAGACGTTCGTGGAATCATTGTGATACGCTGATCAAGTAGACCTGGTCTTCATCCTGAGCCTTCTTGGTAAGACGTGTTCGCACTTTTGGGAATTATGATGTCCACGATTGTGAGTGAGTCTGACCGTGTTGTCGCGACCCTACTGCTCACCCTGTGGACGGCGGCCCAGAAGGAGGACGACAGAGGTCCGAAAAGGGTCCCTCTTATCAGACCACCTCACCCTCCCTCCCCCAGTACGTATGTAATCATTGATTATTAACAGATATATCACGTTACATAAAGCTTACGGTAATATACTGGCTGAGAACTTCAGGTGTGTTGTTAATAAGAGTTTGTATGTGGTTTTTCCCCCCTTTTTTTTTTACGTACCGGTCCTTAAATGTTTTCTTAGGTGTAGTGTGCGTCTGTATCTCTGGCCCCGAACTTTACATCTCTCACGTGACGAACATTTGCTGATGGTCGGGAGCGCCAGTAGTATGTATAGCTAGCATCAGTCTCGCTGCGACAACGCCTTGGAGTGTGATAATCTCGTTGCTTTACTCACGCGTATCTTGTACTTCACACGTCTCATTGTGGTGGAAAATGGGTCTCCTGTTGCCTGTCTGCGTTCGCCCACTTGCTTTCAATCCATTGTGTCGTTATCTCTGTTACTAACGTTGGTGTGTGCATGTTAACTACCCAGTTAATGTTGTGTGGCACAACATCTTATCTTGAGAATGTTTGGCAGCGAGAGTTAGCTTCCTCGTGGCTCTGGGAGCCAATCATAAACTCCCAAGTGGAAGGCATCGCTTCCTGTCCGTACGTACGTGCGTCCGTCCCTCCGTCCGTCGGACACCACGCTCCATACATGCTCCCCACTCCCCGGTCGTACACTCCCACGCTCCATACATGCTCCCCACTCCCCGGTCGTACACTCCCACGCTCCATACATGCTCCCCCACTCCCCGGTCGTACACCACCACGCTCCATACATGCTCCCCACTCCCCATCCTCCACAACTCTTCCTTCCCTCCTTCGTTGTGGAGGAGGGCGTGAGGCAGCTCATCCTGCTAGGACCCGGCATTGTGCCGCAGTCTTTCCCCCACACACACTGTACTGCCGCCCCTCCAGTCCTCCCGGTACACACACACACACACACACACACACACACACACACACACACACACACACACACACACATGTAGTACGCGGGTCTTGAACCCCCGTCCTCAGAGTTGGACCAGCAGGAGAACGACTTCTTTATTGAGCTGACGCCACACCAGAGGTTCTGCAGTGCGCCGGGGAAGCATATATATACATGCTTTCGTCTGTTTCCTTGCGCTACCTCGCTAACGTGGGAGACAGCGACAAAGTATAATATATATATATATATATATATATATTGGACAATCACATGTTTACCAAATGGCGTCCTAGCTTGTCTCTTCGATGTATATCAACTGACTGTTATATTTCTCTCTTGTTTCTCCCCTGATGATGTGATTATTACACGAAAGTGCACTTGGGAACTTTTCGTGTTTCATTTTCCCCGTGGACTCATAGGAATATATATATATATATATATATATATATATATATATATATATATATATATATATATACGTATTGTGTGTGTGTGTGTGTGTGTGTGTGTGGAGACATACGAGTGTTCACCATATTCCAATAACGTTGCCTATTTCCTCCTCACCCTCGTCATGATGCCGCCACCTTGAAAAAAAAGTAAACGGAGTTGGAGGCATCATGAGAGGAGCCGTGAGTCCTAACCCCCCCCCCCTCCACCTCTCTCACACACACACACACACACACACACATCCTCCCCCACCCGGCATTGCTTGCAGCCCCCCCCCCCCCTCCTCCGAGGCCTCTGGTCCGCAGTTGGACAACGTCCGTGTTCCCCCACCACACACACACACACACACACACACACACACACACACACACACACACACACCAGCAGGGCGGCAAGGTGGAACCCCGCCACACATTTACGACGGCGAAACCTTTAATGTGACCCAATGGCTTATCGGACACCCCCCTCCCTCTCCCTCCCTCCCTCCTGCTGGTGCCTCCCTCCCTCCCTCCCTCCCTCCGCGGCTGGCGCCCCACCATACCATACCCCTTTAAACATGGTAATTCTCCCCAGCCAAGCCTCTCTCCTCCCCACCCCCCTCTCTCTCTCTCACACTCTCTCTCACCCCCCCGCACTCCTCCTCTCACCGCCCCCCCCCCGCACTCCTCCTCCTCCTCTCACCGCCCCCCCCCCTTCCCCCTCCGGCTCGGAAACTCCGCCAGCGGTGTACTAGCGACCCTCCCCCCTCCCCCCTCCCCAGCCGCCGCACACTAAGTTAGACTCGGGCCGACAGGGAATCGATGCGACGTGGACGCGGATTATAAATGAAAGTGTTTACCTCATATGCACACACAGGCGCTTACCCCACCACCACCACCACACGGGGCCCGGCTGGCTGGCGTGATGGATGGAGCAGGAGAGTGGTAGTGTGGTGGTGGGCTCCAGCCAAGGGAATATATGTACCTTGGCCCTCTCACCGCTCTTCTCCCAGGCCTCTCTCTCTCTCTCTCTCTCTCTCTCTCTCTCTCTCTCTCTCTCTCTCTCTCTCTCTCTCTCACACACACACACACACACACACACAGAGGCCTCCGCAAACGTGGCCATGGTCGATGTGTGTGTGGGAGAGATCGATTGCTGTCTTAGTTTTTAAGCTGGCAAATCATCTGTTACTAAAGAGGAATCACCAGCCAAGCTTGTCAGGTTGCTATTGTTCAGTGAAACAATAGTTCCACCTGCTCACGAGGTGGGTGGGTGGGTTGTGCCACCACACACACACACACACACTGCCACCAGTCCACCACCACCAGTACCACCACCTCCTCCTCCTTCCTCTCTTCCTCTATACTAACCAGAACTTGTCATGGGAGGCGCAGGCAGAGATGGAGATAGTACAATAAAGAAGAGATTGACAGATATGATGAGCCTGGATAAAAGGAGGGTCGTTACACGGCAGCATAAAGGGCTCCGATGGCAGGAGGGATATGAAAGGGGAGGCTGAGCGGGACAAGTGTTATTATCAGCTGTTACGCTCGGGCAGGGGCCCCGATGCTGTCAGCTGATTACGGCCGATGTCGAGCGGCGGAATTTACTCACGGTATTTCCTCCTCCTGCACAGAAATCGTCGGCCAATTCCTTCTTCTTTCTTTTTTGTTTTAATAATCTTTTCACCTGTGCCATCGTGGCATAGGTGCTCCGTGCCTGCTGCTTGCCTTGAACGCACTCAGGAGTGCGGTGGTGGGTCGATGAGTGTGTGCAGAGTCGTAAGTGACGGAAGAAAAGCTGCGTTGTAACCAACTTTTTCTGGCTACTCGTGGCTTAAAAACTAAACAGATCAATAGAATGCTCTCTACGGGGCCGTCCGGCGGCCACGCTCGCTGAGTGGGTCCTCGGAGCCCAAGCAGCCCACGAGGCCTTGTGTGTGTGTGTGTTGTGTGTGTGTGTGTGTGTGTTATCATCACTGGAGGCCCCGGTCGAGGCGAGACGAGGTGGAGCATGTAAATATTCTGATTGAAATGCTAATGCCTGATAAATCACAAGCCAGGGTGTGCATATTCACGTGGGGGAGGAGGAGGAGGAGGAGGGGGGCGGAGTTTCATTACGAAGTGCTCCAGGAGGGAAACCTTCTGTCTTTTTTTATTTTATTATTACTTTTTTTTTTTTTTTTGTACCTTCATGGCGTTATGAACACAGTAAACGTGGGCTTGCCTGCCTCCCTGCCTGCCTGCCTCTCTCTCTCTCGCCGTCAAATATTCCATATTTTTATAGTTCGCGTCGGAAAGGCAAAGTGGAATGTACGAGTTGGCAAATACTGCCATGTATCGGCTCTGTGTGTGTGTGTGTGTGTGTGTGTGTGTGTGATGACGATCAAATGGTTTGAATTACTTAATTTCCCCCCCTCCTTCCCCCCTTTTTATCGTATTTGTCATCGTACCTGCTCCTTCCACACACACACACACACACACACACCTCTCCCCCGTGACACCCCCCCCCCCCGCCCCCCCTCGGGAGAGGTCTGGGCCCCACCCACTCACGTCACAGCCATATTGCTTGCTTGGACCCACGACCCTGGTACATGGGGCCCGGCCAGGCCCCCAGGCATACGACCGTGGCGCCCCTCAGCTGTAGGGCTCGCGCCGCGCTGGTGGGGGGGGTGGGTGGGTCATGCTGCTGCTGCTGGTCATGCATAGTGGGGGGGGGGGGGGGGGCTGGCTGGCCATTGAGAAGGGGAGTCTTGCTGGAGGGGGGGGGGAGGGGTGTAGTAATAAGGTGTGATGGCCTGCGGTAGTGAGGGGAGGGTGGTTGTAGGTACTCATGTTGTAGTTGTATGTACTCATGTTGTAGTGGTAGGTACTCATGTTGTAGTTGTAGGTACTCATGTTGTAGTTGTATGTACTCATGTAGTAGTTGTATGTACTCATGTTGTAGTGGTAGGTACTCATGTTGTAGTGGTAGGTACTCATGTTGTAGTGGTAGGTACTCATGTTGTAGTTGTATGTACTCATGTTGTAGTTGTATGTACTCATGTTGTAGTGGTAGGTACTCATGTTGTAGTGGTAGGTACTCATGTTGTAGTGGTAGGTACTCATGTTGTAGTGGTAGGTACTCATGTTGTAGTTGTAGGTACTCATGTTGTAGTGGTAGGTACTCATGTTGTAGTGGTAGGTACTCATGTTGTAGTGGTAGGTACTCATGTTGTAGTGGTAGGTACTCATGTTGTAGTGGTAGGTACTCATGTTGTAGTGGTAGGTACTCATGTTGTAGTTGTATGTACTCATGTAGTAGTTGTATGTACTCATGTTGTAGTGGTAGGTACTCATGTTGTAGTGGTAGGTACTCATGTTGTAGTTGTATGTACTCATGTTGTAGTGGTAGGTACTCATGTTGTAGTGGTAGGTACTCATGTTGTAGTGGTAGGTACTCATGTTGTAGTTGTATGTACTCATGTTGTAGTTGTATGTACTCATGTTGTAGTGGTAGGTACTCATGTTGTAGTGGTAGGTACTCATGTTGTAGTTGTATGTACTCATGTTGTAGTGGTAGGTACTCATGTTGTAGTGGTAGGTACTCATGTTGTAGTTGTATGTACTCATGTTGTAGTGGTAGGTACTCATGTTGTAGTTGTAGGTACTCATGTTGTAGTTGTAGGTACTCATGTTGTAGTTGTAGGTACTCATGTTGTAGTGGTAGGTACTCATGTTGTAGTTGTAGGTACTCATGTTGTAGTTGTAGGTACTCATGTTGTAGTGGTAGGTACTCATGTTGTAGTTGTAGGTACTCATGTTGTAGTGGTAGGTACTCATGTTGTAGTTGTATGTACTCATGTTGTAGTTGTAGGTACTCATGTTGTAGTGGTAGGTACTCATGTTGTAGTTGTATGTACTCATGTTGTAGTTGTATGTACTCATGTTGTAGTGGTAGGTACTCATGTTGTAGTGGTAGGTACTCATGTTGTAGTGGTAGGTACTCATGTTGTAGTTGTATGTACTCATGTTGTAGTGGTAGGTACTCATGTTGTAGTTGTAGGTACTCATGTTGTAGTGGTAGGTACTCATGTTGTAGTGGTAGGTACTCATGTTGTAGTGGTAGACACTCATGTTGTAGTGGTAGGTACTCATGTTGTAGTGGTAGGTACTCATGTTGTAGTGGTAGGCACTCATGTTGTAGTTGTATGTACTCATGTTGTAGTTGTATGTACTCATGTTGTAGTGGTAGGTACTCATGTTGTAGTGGTAGGCACTCATGTTGTAGTTGTATGTACTCATGTTGTAGTTGTAGGTACTCATGTTTGTAGTGGTAGGGTACTTCATGTTGTAGTTGTAGTCACTCATGTTGTAGTTGTATGTACTCATGTTGTAGTTGTATGTACTCATGTTGTAGTGGTAGGTACTCATGTTGTAGTGGTAGGCACTCATGTTGTAGTTGTATGTACTCATGTTGTAGTTGTATGTACTCATGTTGTAGTGGTAGGCACTCATGTTGTAGTTGTATGTACTCATGTTGTAGTGGTAGGTACTCATGTTGTAGTTGTAGGCACTCATGTTGTAGTTGTAGGCATCATGTTGTAGTGGTAGGCACTCATGTTGTAGTGGTAGGCACTCATGTTTAGTATGTATGTTGTATGTACTCAGTGTAGTGGTAGTAACTCATGTTGTAGTGGTAGGCACTCATGTTGTAGTTGTAGGTACTCATGTTGTAGTCATGTTGTACTCATGTTGTAGTGGTAGGTACTCATGTTGAAGTGGTAGCACTCATGTTGTAGGGAACACTATGTTGTAGTTGTGGGCACCCAGGGTTGTATTGTGGGCATCATGTTTAGTTGTAGGCATCATTTGATGGGGGGCACTCATTGTAGTGGTAGGCACTCATTTGTATTGTGGGATCATGTTTGGTCTTTTGTAGGTACCATGTTGTATGTAGGACTCATTTTGTAGTTGTAGTCATGTTGTAGTGTGGACTCATTTTTATTTGTAGGACATGTTGTAGTGTGGGACTCATGTGGTAGTTGTGGTAGTCATGTTTTTGGGTTTTAGTTGTAGGTTTTTTATGTAGTTTTTGGTACCATGTTTTAGGGTAGGCCATTGTTGTATTTTGTAGGCAAAAATTTTGTATTTTACAACAGTGTAGGTGGTTGTAAAAGTTTATTTTTTTTTTCACACTTTTGGTGGATGTTGCTTATAGACCCTCCCCGGGGTTCCTCCCCCCCCCCCACCACCGTCTCCCCCAACCAACCCTTTTTCCCCCCACTCACCCCACCATGATGCACCCCCCACTCTACCGCTCCTCCCCACCCACCACCACCGTCTACCCCCAACCAGAGCTCTTCTCCCCCACTCACCCCACCATGATGCACCCCCCACTCCCCCGCCCCCTCCCCACCCACCACCACCTCTACCCCCAAACCAAGCTCTTCTCCCCACTCACCCCCCCCATGAGCACCCCCCACCTACCGCTCCTCCCCCCCCACCACACCTCTACCCCCAACCAGACTCTTCCCCCCCTCACCCCCCCCATGTGCACCCCCCCCTACCGCCCTCCCCCCCACCACCAGCCCCCCCAACCCCCTCCCCTCACCCCCCATCCCCCCCCCCCATCACGTGCGCCATCGCGTGTTGCCCATTTCTCTCCTCCTCACCGGTATGTAACCATCCCGTGCCTCATGTAACACCACACCGCCCCTGTAACTACTGCCTCCCGCCGTTCCTCCCCCCCCCCCCCCTCACCCAATACCTTTTTGGGGGGATGACAAGAACGGTCGCACCCCAGAACGCGGCGCCCCCCACACACACACACACAGTAAGCGCTAACCTCTCACCCGCCCAGCTGTTCCTCTGGCCGCTATTCTTAGCGCGACCCACCAGCCCCGCTTTAACCCCCCCCCCCCTATATCATTTTCCTCTTACCGGGCCCCCCGTAATCTTAACTTCCTACCACAGGGCAACCGGTATCTTGCCAGACCGGATTACCGGACGCCTCCCACACACACCCGGTATCCATCGGTCGAAGGGTTTTTGGGGTGACCCCCAGACCGGGGGAAATTTTACCATTGACCGGGGTTGGTATTCCCCCCCCCCCCCTGTGTGTTCACTCATGGCTATGTAGCCGGTCCCTTTTTATATGTGATTCTAAAAACTACATATGTCTATGTGTATGTTGAGGAAGCATTTATTGATAACGTGGGTGAAGGGTACATGGCTAGGGGGTAGGTGGAGGCCAGTACAGTGGGTACATGGCTAGGGGGTAGTAGGAGGCCAGTACAGTGGGTACATGGCTAGGGGGTAGTAGGAGGCAAGTACAGTGGGTACATGGCTAGGGGGTAGATGGAGGCCATTACAGAGCGTACAGTGGGTACAGTACATGGGTGAAGGGTGTACATGGCTAGGGGGGGTTAGGTGGAAGCCAGTACAGTGGGTACAGTACATGTTTGTTAGATGGGCTCAGGGATCAGGAGGAACTTTGTGTGGTGAGAGAGAGAGAGAGAGAGAGAGAGAGAGAGAGAGAGAGAGAGAGAGAGAGAGAGAGAGAGAGAGAGAGAGAGAGAGAGGAGAATGGTATTACCGGCCTTTGTGTAATACATAACAAATTACCATAAAACCCGTGTACGCTGAGCATTTCATTAGACATACAGTGAACAACGCATGAGTTACAGACTTTGAGTTACAGTATACACCCGGATTATATATATATGTGTGTAGTGAGTATGGCAATGTATTCGGAACGTGACACAGTGTAGTGTACGGGTGTTGAGAGTGTAGCAGTGTATGATCGATGATAGTAACCCATCCAGAAGCTCTGTGTAAGTCATCCTTCTTCTCCACTGCATCTTATCCGGACTTTATGAGTATTCCGTATCTTACATCGGTATCCGGACTCTTGTTGTTCGGCCCCCCTTTGATTGATATCCGACCCGTTTGTACCGATATTCAATATATATATATATATATATATATATATATATATATATATATATATATATATATATATATATATATATATATATATATATATTAAGTAGTGTTAGAGGTGTGTGGTTTGTACCAGTCAATGTGGACATGGTATCTCGCCGTATCCGGCCATGTTATCCGACCTGGCGTCTCGTGTACCGGTTTAAGCTTTCACGTGTTGAAGCTTGGAATGTGATCAGGACATTCATGTGTCCGGTTGTGCAGGCAAGGCACATCGGCCCGTGTTCGGAATGGAATATGCAACGAAGGGGAAGGATGCTGGGGTCTGTGGGTGTAGTGTGTGTGTGGAGCGGAACAGGTGGATGTATCATGTAGTGGACGGTGTGGTATGTGTGTGTGTGTGTGTGGGTGAGGTACGTGATGGTGGAGGGAGCCAGTGTCACATTATAGGAGAGGAAAATCACCTGGAGTATCCTCCGACCCACGCCAGCCTGGTCCCCGCCGTGGGCACCCGCCGACCCACGCCAGCCTGGTCCCCGCCGTGGGCACCCTCCGACCCACGCCAGCCTGGTCCCCGCCGTGGGCACCCTCCGACCCACGCCAGCCTGGTCCCCGCCGTGGGCACCCTCCGACCCACGCCAGCCTGGTCCCCGCCGTGGGCACCCTCCGACCCACGCCAGCCTGGTCCCCGCCGTGGGCGCCCTCCGACCCACGCCAGCCTGGTCCCCGCCGTGGGCGCCCTCCGACCCACGCCAGCCTGGTCCCCGCCGTGGGCCCCCACACCCACAACCCCTCGTGATGTGAACAGCGTTGGTTCTCGTCCGTACATTTCCACTCATCAGGATTTTGGTCCTTACGACATCCTACGTCAGGGTAGTTCCCATAGGGCCCCTCACACAAGACGCCTCTCCTAATGTGGAAACTCTGTCTTAACCGGAATTTATTTTTCGGTTCTGACCCGGACACACCCCTCTCTTATCCGGCCACGACTGTGGGGCAACAGATCCCACGCCATTACAGGTGTTCTTAACACGTGCAGTGACAACATCTGTTGCAACACCCGTTGAAGGAGAGGTCAACAAGTAGAGCTCTGGTCCTATTGAGGGTTAGGGGTCCTGGTACCATTGAGAGATAGGGTCCGGTACCACTGAGAGTTAGGAGTCCAGGTACCACTGAGAGGAAGGGCCCTAGTACCACTGAGAGGAAGGGTCCTAGTACCACTGAGAGGAAGGGTCCTGGTACCACTGAGAGGAAGGTTCCTGGTACCACTGAGAGGAAGGGTCCTAGTACCACTGAGAGGAAGGGTCCTGGTACCACTGAGAGGAAGGTCCTGGTACCACTGAGAGGAAGGTCCTGGTACCACTGAGAGGAAGGTCCTGGTACCACTGAGAGGAAGGTCCTGGTACCACTGAGAGGAAGGTCCTGGTACCACTGAGAGGAAGGTCCTGGTACCACTGAGAGGAAGGTCCTGGTACCACTGAGAGGAAGGTCCTGGTACCACTGAGAGGAAGGTCCTGGTACCACTGAGAGGAAGGTCCTGGTACCACTGAGAGGAAGGTCCTGGTACCACTGAGAGGAAGGTCCTGGTACCACTGAGAGGAAGGTCCTGGTACCACTGAGAGGAAGGTCCTGGTACCACTGAGAGGAAGGTCCTGGTACCACTGAGAGGAAGGTCCTGGTACCACTGAGAGGAAGGTCCTGGTACCACTGAGAGGAAGGTCCTGGTACCACTGAGAGGAAGGTCCTGGTACCACTGAGAGGAAGGTCCTGGTACCACTGAGAGGAAGGTCCTGGTACCACTGAGAGGAAGGTCCTGGTACCACTGAGAGGAAGGTCCTGGTACCACTGAGAGGAAGGTCCTGGTACCACTGAGAGGAAGGTCCTGGTACCACTGAGAGGAAGGTCCTGGTACCACTGAGAGGAAGGTCCTGGTACCACTGAGAGGAAGGTCCTGGTACCACTGAGAGGAAGGTCCTGGTACCACTGAGAGGAAGGTCCTGGTACCACTGAGAGGAAGGTCCTGGTACCACTGAGAGGAAGGTCCTGGTACCACTGAGAGGAAGGTCCTGGTACCACTGAGAGGAAGGTCCTGGTACCACTGAGAGGAAGGTCCTGGTACCACTGAGAGGAAGGTCCTGGTACCACTGAGAGGAAGGTCCTGGTACCACTGAGAGGAAGGTCCTGGTACCACTGAGAGGAAGGTCCTGGTACCACTGAGAGGAAGGTCCTGGTACCACTGAGAGGAAGGTCCTGGTACCACTGAGAGGAAGGTCCTGGTACCACTGAGAGGAAGGTCCTGGTACCACTGAGAGGAAGGTCCTGGTACCACTGAGAGGAAGGTCCTGGTACCACTGAGAGGAAGGTCCTGGTACCACTGAGAGGAAGGTCCTGGTACCACTGAGAGGAAGGTCCTGGTACCACTGAGAGGAAGGTCCTGGTACCACTGAGAGGAAGGTCCTGGTACCACTGAGAGGAAGGTCCTGGTACCACTGAGAGGAAGGTCCTGGTACCACTGAGAGGAAGGTCCTGGTACCACTGAGAGGAAGGTCCTGGTACCACTGAGAGGAAGGTCCTGGTACCACTGAGAGGAAGGTCCTGGTACCACTGAGAGGAAGGTCCTGGTACCACTGAGAGGAAGGTCCTGGTACCACTGAGAGGAAGGTCCTGGTACCACTGAGAGGAAGGTCCTGGTACCACTGAGAGGAAGGTCCTGGTACCACTGAGAGGAAGGTCCTGGTACCACTGAGAGGAAGGTCCTGGTACCACTGAGAGGAAGGTCCTGGTACCACTGAGAGGAAGGTCCTGGTACCACTGAGAGGAAGGTCCTGGTACCACTGAGAGGAAGGTCCTGGTACCACTGAGAGGAAGGTCCTGGTACCACTGAGAGGAAGGTCCTGGTACCACTGAGAGGAAGGTCCTGGTACCACTGAGAGGAAGGTCCTGGTACCACTGAGAGGAAGGTCCTGGTACCACTGAGAGGAAGGTCCTGGTACCACTGAGAGGAAGGTCCTGGTACCACTGAGAGGAAGGTCCTGGTACCACTGAGAGGAAGGTCCTGGTACCACTGAGAGGAAGGTCCTGGTACCACTGAGAGGAAGGTCCTGGTACCACTGAGAGGAAGGTCCTGGTACCACTGAGAGGAAGGTCCTGGTACCACTGAGAGGAAGGTCCTGGTACCACTGAGAGGAAGGTCCTGGTACCACTGAGAGGAAGGTCCTGGTACCACTGAGAGGAAGGTCCTGGTACCACTGAGAGGAAGGTCCTGGTACCACTGAGAGGAAGGTCCTGGTACCACTGAGAGGAAGGTCCTGGTACCACTGAGAGGAAGGTCCTGGTACCACTGAGAGGAAGGTCCTGGTACCACTGAGAGGAAGGTCCTGGTACCACTGAGAGGAAGGTCCTGGTACCACTGAGAGGAAGGTCCTGGTACCACTGAGAGGAAGGTCCTGGTACCACTGAGAGGAAGGTCCTGGTACCACTGAGAGGAAGGTCCTGGTACCACTGAGAGGAAGGTCCTGGTACCACTGAGAGGAAGGTCCTGGTACCACTGAGAGGAAGGTCCTGGTACCACTGAGAGGAAGGGTCCTGGTACCACTGAGAGGAAGGGTCCTGGTACCACTGAGAGGAAGGGTCCTGGTACCACTGAGAGGAAGGTCCTGGTACCACTGAGAGGAGGGTCTAGAACCCACTGAGAGAAGGTCCCTGCTACCGCACTGAGAGGAAGTTCCTGGTACGCGACGTGAGAGGAAGTGGTCCTAGGATATCTCACTGAGAGGATAGGGGGAGGCCCGCTGTACGCTGACTGAAGGAAAGTGGAGAACGGTGTCGGATAGTAAATAATTGGTTGTTGTAAAAGCGTTGGAGAGTAGATCGAGTTAGTATAAGAGGGAGAGCGAGTGAGAGTAGGAGTAAGGGAAGGAGAATTCGGTAAGAGATCAAGTGGCCTTGGTGTCCGGTTTAGTTTTTATCGAGTGGTAAACACAAGCATGAATGAGTTTGGTGTTGAGGGTGGGTGTACCGTGTGACTGGTCTACACCCAGTGTGGTGTTGAGGGTGGGTGTACCGTGTGACTGGTCTACACCCAGTGTGGTGTTGAGGGTGGGTGTACCGTGTGACTGGTCTACACCCAGGAGTATTCTTGTCAACACCTTGGTTTCCCCTCGTGCCTCCTCTCGGTCGTGGACCTGGACGTGTGTACACAGGTCATCGGGTCTCCGCAGCTGTGGTCCTGGTCCTCCCTAGTTTCACCCACGACGATAGATCACAACAGTTTCTTTTCCCGTGTCGCCATGAACAATCGTCATTCAGGACACAGACAGTCATTCATTCATTCACTCGTCCCTGCGTAATATTTTTTTTTTTTTTTTTTTTTTTTTGCGACGGAAGCCTGGCGAGTATTTTTGTCTGACTTTGTTCGGATTTCGCGTGGAAAACTCTCCCCTCTCTCTCCCTCTTTTCCCTCTCTCTCTCTCTCCCCTCTCTCTCCCCCTCTCTCTCCCCCTTTTCCTCTCTCTCTCCCCTCCCCTTTTTTAACCCGGAGGCCCGTATTTTTCCCCCTTGCCGTGTATTGCGCTCGGAGACGACCAGGTTGGGGGGGGGTTTTGGGGCCGGGGGGGGTTGGGAGGGCACGGGGACCCCCCGGGCCCAGGACGGCGGGGCCCTTTGGGGTGGGGGCCGGGGGTTTCGACCTCTTGAGAAATGCCGGCCCGCCGACCATTTTAGGCCGGGGCCGGGTCCGTCCTTCCCCAGGGCCCGGACTTCGGGGTTTCCAGGGTCGTACCTTTGGCCCCAAGGGCCGTACCCGTCGTGCTCCAGGGCCGTACCGTCGTGCCCCAGGGTCGAACCGTCGGGTCCAGGGTGTACCGTCGTGCTCCAGGGTCGTCCCGTCGTGTCTAGGGTCGTACCGTCGTGCTCCAGGGTCGTCCCCCGCCGTGCTCCGGGGTCTACCGCGTGTCTAGGGCCCGTCCCGGGCCCGGCTCCAGGGTCGACCGTCGTGCTCCAGGGTCGTACCGTCGTGGTCTTACCATGATTCTGTGTTATTTATTTTTGCAGCAGGGGCGGCGCGTTTATTGTGCCCTCCTTCCCATGCTGCGGGTTGGGGTGCAGACGAGGCTGCAGGGTCCGGGATGTGGGGGGAAGGGGGGGGGGGGGAGGAGGGTTGCCTCAGTGATTGAGATGCGTCAGGGGTTGCGTAGGAAAACAGGAACTGGGCTGCAGGGAGTCAATTATTCATCAGTTTACCCCGTGAGTAAGCTGTTTACAGACCGGTGAATGACAGTGATTGGATGAAGGTTATCTGGGAGGTAAGGTACATAACAGGTGAACCCTCCAAGGGCGACAGAGTTTTTACGGGGGGTGGTGGTTAAAAAACACGGTCATGTCCCTGTTTTTACTGCCCCGGGGAAACACTATTTTGAACTGGGTGGTCTTTTTCGAGGGGCAGGTTTGCTAATGTGGCACGATGTGGCGGCTGGGGGGAAGCAGGCCAGCTCCCACGAACATCTGCACCGTAGCCCTGAGTCGGGCAAGAACAGCGAGGTAGCGCCACGAACAGACGAAGGGGAAGGGCCTCACCGCCCACCCTCCCTCTTTTTCTTTTTAAATGTAAAAGCGCTTGGAAACCCCCAGTCACCTACCCATCCAGGCCCCACAGACCTTTTCCCTTTGGGTTTTTCATGGGACCCCTTCACATGCCCCTTTGGGTTTAGTCCCCCCACAACCCCGTCGAAACCCCAGTTTACCCGCGTAGATTTACCTCTTTTTCTGGAGTTTCCTCTTACTTAATTTTCCTCTTCAGGCCCCGATGGTAAATTTCCCCTTTTTTTTACCTTTATCCCTTTAATTTTTCCTTTGGCTTGTTTCCCTTTCTTGTTTCCTCCCCGCCCGGAAATTTACCTCTTGACAATTTCCTCAACTTAATTTCCCCTTTCTTTAAATTTTCCCATTTAAAACCCTCTTGCCCCTTCTTAAACCTCTCTGGGGAAATTTTTCCCAACTTTTTACCCTTATTAATTTTCCCCCGAATTAAATTTCCTCAAAAAGAACCCATATTTTTTTAAACCCTTTATTTAGAACCCATCCCCCGGGAATTTCCCCATACTGGGAGATTTTCCTCTTTCGGGGTTTACCCGGGGGGAGGGGGGTTTAACCCTTTTTTCTTCTTTCTTTCCTTTCCCTCTTTTCTCTCCTTCTTCTTCTTTTTCCACTCCCCTCCTCACCTTCTTTTCATTTTCCTTTTTCCCCCTCCTTCTCTCACCCTCCTTCTCATCTTCCTTCCCCAAACCTTTTCCCCTAATTTTTCCCTCTTTCCCTCTCCTCCCCTCTCTCTTCTCTCCTCTCTTTTCTCTCCTCTCTTTTCTCTCCTCCCTCTCCTTTTCTCCCTCTCCCCTCTCTCTCCTCTTCTCTCTCTCTTTTGTTAGCTTTTTTTAATTGTACGTAGTTACAAGAGTTGTAACTGTTGGTTGCTTTTATTCTAAAGTTCCGATTGGTTCAGACATCATCAGCAAGTGGACAGTTATTCAACTGTATTTGGTCGTACCGTCTTGCTTATTGGTCGTACCGTCGTGCCCTTCGTGTCGTACCGTCATGTTCAAGGGGTAAAGCAGCAGGCAGCGAGTACCCTCAGTACCACAACAACAGTAGTTAGTCCTTGTGATTTGAGTGATTAGGGTTACATCTAACCTGGTAGATCCGAGTTACACAGAGCGGAAAGGGAAACGGCGGTTTCCCGGCCGGCCAAGGGGACCTCACCCTGCGGCTCAACAGAAACCCGCTGCCGGAACGCCGCGCCCGTCCCGTTTTTTCCGTCCGTTCGACCTCTGGAAGGGGCAGAGGGTGGGTGCCACCACTCCCCTCACGGGGCCTCTTTTTTTCACAAGAAAAAGGACGTGAGGAGTTTGTAACTTGGTACCAGTAGTAGTGGTGTGTGCGATCAGCGATGCAGTGCATGAGAGGTTGTGGTCGTGGTCATGGAGGCAGACTGAAGGCTGAGATGTAAGTATAAATCTCATGACGCCGCGCCGCGCCACCGGCCGGCCACGCGGCCCTCACACAGGAGGAGCACCACGTGGAAGTCATTCGATCCTTCACGACCTTTCCCTCCCTACCATTACGAGCGCCACGCCAACACATTAGGCTGGGCACACACCGCTCCCACCTGCACTTAACTGTACTAACTTATACTTAAGTGACGATACGTTAACTGTACTACAGGTAACCTGGGTCTGCTACTTATACTTAAGTGATGATACGTTAACTGTACTACAGGTAACCTGGGTCTGCTACTTATACTTTAGTGACGATACGTTAACTGTACTACAGGTAACCTGGGTCTGCTACTTATACTTAAGTGATGATACGTTAACTGTACTACAGGTAACCTGGGTCTGCTACTTATGTTAACGTGCAAGGGTCATCCAAGTTGGTCGGGTAGGTTTTCAGTCTTACTTAGGTTAGGTTTAAGTTAGGTTAGGTGTTAAATGACGTTGATCCATGTTAATAAACTTTAGGTTTACCCTATGTTAAGGTTAGAATATTGGTTTATGGTCGGTTAAATTGGCCAGGTTTATCTTCTGGATGGCTTAGGTTAAAGTCGGGAAGTAATTAACGTTAGATTAGATTTAAAAATAACGGAGCGTAGATCAAGCAAGTGTATGTTAGTTTACGGTTAAACAAAACCGTCGGAAAGGCAGATTTAGTCAATGTTGGATCCAGGTCAGCAGCACGTCCTTTGTGTCTGGTCGGGGTTAGGTTAGGTATGTCGGGGGTTTACAACTTCTGTGTGTGTAGTAATAAGACGGTTTTACCCCTAACTTTTTCTGTTTTTTTTATTATGTTAATTAGATGATTAAGTGTTCTGCTGCGTATCCTGTCTGGTGTACAGGGAATTCAAAAACCCATTGGAGTGTCCATCACTCCGGGACAATGAACGGGGGGTGAATTCCACACCCCCCTGTCCATATCCGGGTCATGATGGGTGAATGCAACCCTCCTGGTCCATATCCGGGTCATGATGGGTGAATGCAACCCTCCTGGTCCATATCCGGGTCATGATGGGGTGAATGCAACCCTCCTGGTCCATATCCGGGTCATGATGGGTGAATGCAACCCTCCTGGTCCATATCCGGGTCATGATGGGTGAATGCAACCCTCCTGGTCCATATCCGGGTCATGATGTGGTAACCACAAACCATTTTGTTCCATATCCGGGTCATGATGGGTGAATGCAACCCTCCTGGTCCATATCCGGGTCATGATGGGTGAATGCAACCCTCCTGGTCCATATCCGGGTCATGATGTGGTAACCACAAACCATTTTGTTCCATATCCGGGTCATGATGTGGTGAATTCAAGTCTCCTGGTCCATATCCAGTTTGTAGTGTGGTTCATATCCGGGTCATGATGTTGTGACGAGATGTCTCAACACAGTGTTAACACAGGACCCCCCCCCCCCCGCCCCCCACAACCTGGTCTATATTTGGTCCCTGCAATGTTATTACGGGACTCACGTGTTATAGATCTAACCTCCTGTGTGAATGTCGACCAGTGACCCAACCCAGAAGCCTGGGCTGTAGGGGGTGAATTACCCCCCTCCCCAGAAGAATTCACCTGGTAGATTTACCTCATGACTGGTAGATTTACCTCTTGACTGGTAGACTTACTTCTTGACTGGTAGATTTACTTCTTGACTGGTAGATTTACCTCATGACTGGTAGATTTACCTCTTGACTGGTAGATTTACTCATGACTGGTAGATTTACCTCATGACTGTAGATTTACCTCTTGACTGGTAGATTTACCTCATGACTGGTAGATTTACCTCATGACTGGTAGATTTACCTCATGACTGGTAGATTTACCTCTTGACTGGTAGATTTACCTCTTGACTGGTAGATTTACCTCATGACTGGTAGATTTACCTCTTGACTGGTAGATTTACCTCTTGACTGGTAGATTTACCTCTTGACTGTAGATTTACCTCTTGTGAATGTGTTTTTTTATCTTCTTTGCCCTCATTGATGGTCTAAATTTTTAAAACTTCATGAATGCCTAATCTTTCACCTCATTATGATTATATTAGTGTTACCTCCTGTGAATGTTAACATTCAGCTCCTTCTTTGAATGCTTCTTGTTACCTCCATTGCACAGTCGAACATTCACCTCAACTCATCTTGGGGGGTTAACATTACAGACTTCTGTACATTTTAAAGTTACCTCTTTAATGTTAACTTCAAACTCACCGCCTTAATGCCGTTTTACACATCCACCTGGCCGTCCGGAGCCTGCGTGGGTTAAATGCGCAAGATAAGATTATTAACATGATAACACCTGTCACAACTCCGTTACCATACCACGTCTGTTAACTCTCACCTCTGGTCTTAACTCTCTCTCTCTCTCTCTCTCTCCTCTCTCTCTCATCTCTCTCTCTCTCTCTCTCCTCTCTCTCTCTCTCTCATCTCTCTCTCTCTCTCTCTCACTCTCTCTCTCTCTCAGTGGTGTGTGTGTGGTGTGTGTGTGTGTATGTGTGTGTGTGTGTGTGTGTGTGTGTGTGTGGCGATGATCTCGTGTGTAGCGTCGTAAAATTAGTTGCCTCATGCGCGGCGTATCGCTTGGCGATTCAGCGGTGCAGTGCATGAGAGGTTGTGGTCGTGGTCATGGAGGCAGACTGAGGCTGGAGAATGTAGTATTTATCTCATGACGCCGCGCCGCGCCACGCCGCCGGCCACGCGACCCTCACACAGGAGCACCAGCGTGGAAGTCAATTCGATCCTTCACGACCTTTCCCTCCCTACCATTACGAGCGCCACGCCAACACATTAGGCTGGGCACACACCCGCTCCCACCTGCACTTAACTGTACTACTTATACTTAAGTGATGATACGTTAACTGTACTACAGGTAACCCGGGTCTGCTACTTATACTTAAGTGACGATACGTTAACTGTACTACAGGAAACCCGGGTCTGCTACTTATACTTTAGTGACGATACGTTAACTGTACTACAGGTAACCTGGGTCTGCTACTTATACTTAAGTGACGATACGTTAACTTTACTACAGGTAACCTGGGTCTGCTACTTATGTTAAGTGAGGGTATTCAAGTTGGGTCGGGTAGGTTTTCAGTCTTACTTAGGTTAGGTTTAAGTTAGGTTAGGTGTTAAATGACGTTGATCCATGTTAATAAACTTTAGGTTTACCCTATGTTAAGGTTAGAATATTGGTTTATGGTCGGTTAAATTGGCCAGGTTTATCTTCTGGATGGCTTAGGTTAAAGTCGGGAAGTAATTAACGTTAGATTAGATTTAACGGAGCGTAGATCAAGCAAGTGTATGTTAGTTTAGTTTAACAACCGTCGAATCAGATTTACTCAATGTTGGATCCAGGTCAGCAGCACGTCCTTTGTGTCTGGTCGGGGTTAGGTTAGGTTAGGTGGGGTTTACACTTCTGGTGTGTGAGTAATAAGACCGGATTTTAGCCCCTAACTTTTTCTGTTTTTTTTATTATGTTAATTAGATGATTAAGTGTTCTGCTGCGTATCCTGTCTGGTGTACAGGGATTCAAAAACCCTTGGTGTCCATATCCGGGACATGATGGGGTGAATTCCACACCCCCCTGGTCCATATCCGGGTCATGATGGGGTGAATGCAACCCTCCTGGTCCATATCCGGGTCATGATGGGGTGAATGCAACCCTCCTGGTCCATATCCGGGTCATGATGTGGTAACCACAAATCTTTTGGTTCATATCCGGGTTATGATATGGTGAATGCAACCCTCCTGGTCCATATCCGGGTCATGATGTGGTGAATTCAACCCTCCTGGTCCATATCCGGGTCATGATGTGGTAACCACAAACCATTTTGTTCCATATCCGGGTCATGATGTGGTGAATTCAAGCCTCCTGGTCCATATCCAGTTTGTAATGTGGTTCATATCCGGGTCATGATGTTGAGACGAGATGTCTCAACACAGTGTTAAGACAGGACCCCCCCCCCCCCGCCCCCCACAACCTGGTCTATATTTGGTCCCTGCAATGTTATTACGGGACTCACGTGTTATAGATCTAACCTCCTGTGTGAATGTCGACCAGTGACCCAACCCAGAAGCCTGGGCTGTAGGGGGTGAATTACCCCCCACCCCCCCCTCCCCCGAAGAATTCACCTGGTAGATTTACCTCATGACTGGTAGATTTACCTCTTGACTGGTAGATTTACCTCATGACTGGTAGATTTACCTCTTGACTGGTAGATTTACCTCATGACTGGTAGATTTACCTCATGACTGGTAGATTTACCTCTTGACTGGTAGATTTACTTCTTGACTGGTAGATTTACCTCATGACTGGTAGATTTACCTCTTGACTGGTAGATTTACCTCATGACTGGTAGATATACCTCTTGACTGGTAGATTTACCTCTTAAGTGGTAGATTTACCTCTTGTGAATGTTGTTTTTGCCTCATGAATGTTAATTTTACTTCATGAATGTTAACTTTACCTCTTATGGTTAATAGTGTTACCTCTTGTGAATGTTAACTTCATCTCCTTTGAATGTTCTTGTTACCTCCATTGAATGTCAAATTCACCTCATCATTTGGTTAACATTACGACTTGTGAATGTTAAAGTTACCTCTTTAATGTTAACTTCACCGCCTTTGCGTGTTAACTCCACCTGGCCGTCCGGAGCCTGCGTGGGTTAAATGCGCAGAAGATTATTAACATGATAACACCTGTCACAACTCCGTTACCATACCACGTCTTGTTAACTCTCACCTCTGGTCTTAACTCTCTCTCTCTCTCTCTCTCTCTCTCTCTCTCTCTCTCTCTCTCTCTCTCTCTCTCTCTCTCTCTCTCTCTCTCTCTCTCTGTCTCGTGTGTGTGTGTGTGTGTGTGTGTGTAGGAGTGAGGCGTCGTGCGTCAAGCACTGTGTACGTGCAGTTGTTGCCATACGGAAGTGAACAAGGACAACTTTCAAGTCACTGGTGAGGCGCGCCGACCACATCACCCTGGAAGCGTTAAAAAAAAAAAAAGAAAAAAAAAAGGAAAATGGGAACCGGTTGCTTGAGCGAGAAATGAGAAGAAAAAAAAGAAGCAAACGCTGGAACCGGTAGCGGCCCCGGATGACGTCATGGCCTTTACCGTGGTGTGTGTGGGGGGGGAGGAATGGGCGCCCATACCCGTGATTGCGTAATGATAGTCATGATGATGACGGCTCAGGAAGACGACGTCATCATGATGACGGTTCAGGAAGACGACGTCATCATGATGACGGTTCAGGAAGACGACGTCATCATGATGACGGCTCAGGAAGACGACGTCATCATGATGATGGTCCAGGAAGACGACGTCATCATGATGATGGTCCAGGAAGACGACGTCATCATGATGATGGTCCAGGAAGACGACGTCATCATGATGACGGTTCAGGAAGACGACGTCATCATGATGATGGTCCAGGAAGACGACGTCATCATGATGATGGTTCAGGAAGACGACGTCATCATGATGATGGTCCAGGAAGACGACGTCATCATGATGATGGTTCAGAAAGATGACGTCATCGTGATGGTGACGGCTCAGGATGATGACGTCATCGTGATGATGACGGCTCAGGAAGATGACGTATCATGATGACGGCTCAGGAAGACGACGTCATCATGATGATGGTTCAGGAAGACGACGTCATCATGATGGTGATTCAGGAGGATGACGTCATCGTGATGGTGATTCAGAGGATGACGTCATCATGATGGTGATTCAGGAGGATGACACCCCCCCCCCCCCCCCCGCCGCCACAGCTTCTGTTGAGTAATTAGTGACCGACTGATAAGGACACTACAAGGGAGGGGGGGATGGGGGGGGTATTGTTAATATAGACGTATGTTTTTGTTGTTGTTGTTGTTGTTAAGAGGAGTTTTAGAATTGTTTGTTTGGGTTCCGGCAAGAGCGATGCTGCTGGGGGTGGGAGGGGGTGGTGGGGTGGGGGGGGGGGTCGTTGGTGATGGTTAGCGGGTCAGTACGTGGTTTGGTCGTGTGTTGTGTAGTGTTAACGTGTTGTTGAGCAGTGTGGTCATGAAGGGTATGGATATGACGCACGGGTCTGGTTGACCTAATGACACCGCTAAGGGTCAGGTCAGGTCAGAGGGTCAGGCCATCGTGACCCAAGGGTCGCACCGTCGTGCTCAAGGGTCGCACCGTCGTGCTGAAGGGTCGTACCGTCGTGCTCAAGGGTCGTACCGTCGTGCTCAAGGGTCGTACCGTCGTACCAGTGAGTTACAAAAGACATGTGTACTGGAGGAACAGGATCTTGACATTACTTTCTGACGTTAAGTATTTAAGTGTGGACGACGTAGATTGTAAGTGTGCCCGCGGGACAGTGTGAGTGTGGTCTTGCACTACGGGTTGGCCAGGGAGAAAGTCGCACCACCAGCTCGCTCGGTGTCCTGTGTGCGAAAGACACTGAAGGCGGATGAAAGCGAGTGACTTTTAATTACTGAAGTGGTTGAGGAATGAGTTTCCGTCCGTGGTGTAGCGACTAGGATCCCTCCCTCTCCTCCCTCCCTCACTCCCCCTTCCTGTCTGGCTTCGAGGAGGAGCTACCTGTCTCCGGAGTCAAGGAGCAGCGGGTGAAAAGTTATCGCCTTGAGGTAGGTCAGCCTCAGAGGTACTGTGACGTAAGCCGTGTGTGTGTGTGTGTGTGTGTGTGTGTGTGTGTGTGTGTCTGTGTGTGTGTGGGGCGCCGCCCCCTGTGATGGATGGTGGTGGCCGCTCCCGCCTGCTGGACACGGGGACTCATTAGGACGTGGCAGGATGGCACGTGCTGCGGGAGGAGGGAGGAGAGGCGGGCGAGCAACAGCTCTTCCTTCTCCCGCCGTGTGGACCCGCGCCCCCTCCACTGTCAACAACACATCTGCTGACGGAACAGTGGATGCCATGGTGGCGCTCCCTCATCAGTGAAGGTGTCGGGGGCTGGCCGCCCGCCCCGCCAGAGCAGCTGGAACCTGTACCCATTTCCTCAGCTATTTTTTGCCGCACTACATTATGAAGGCAATGAAAGTTGTCCAGGTGTCATTTC
The DNA here is from genome assembly GCF_036320965.1 of Panulirus ornatus. Taxonomy (NCBI): domain Eukaryota; kingdom Metazoa; phylum Arthropoda; class Malacostraca; order Decapoda; family Palinuridae; genus Panulirus; species Panulirus ornatus. The sequence continues at coordinate 42,582,390 of NC_092234.1, read as the reverse complement.
CGTGCAGGTGTAGGAGTCTTAACGCTGTGATACACAGATGTGTGCAGGTGTAGGAGTCTTAACGCTGTGATACACAGATGTGTGCAGGTGTAGGAGTCTTAACGCTGTGATACACAGATGTGTGCAGGTGTAGGAGTCTTAACGCTGTGATACACAGATGTGTGCAGGTGTAGGAGTCTTAACGCTGTGATACACAGATGTGCGCCTCTCCTGCGGTGGCCTGGGGTGTGTGGCTGGCGGGACGAGGGGTTGACGCCGAACCATCGCTTGATACAGTGAGGATGTTGACGCTGGTATACCCTCCCTCCCTCACTCCCTCCCTCCCTCCCTCCCTCCCTCCCTCCCTCCCTCCCTCCCTCCCTCCCTCCCTCCCTCCTTCCCTCCTTCCCTCCGACACAAGTACGACTCAGGGTTGCCAAGAACATCTTGCTTTCAGAGTTGCATCACCGCCAGGGTATGTGCTGACGTTGCTCGCTGGCGGTCGGGTATTTAAGGTGTTTCTTCTCAGATAAACCTTCCAGGTGTCATGATAAACCTTCCAGAGGTCATAATAAACCTTCCAGAGGTCATAATAAACCTTCCAGAGGTCATGATAAACCTTCCAGAGGTCATGATAAACCTTCCAGAGGTCATGGATCAGCCGGAAACGGTTAGACAGATCTCCGGGTCGGAGGTACAGACGATCACTTCTGGAGTTGATGCTTCATTTACTAGTATGTGTGTGTGTGTGTGTGTGTGTGTGTGTGTGTGGTGTAGCAGTTCGCTGCTTGGGGATGGTCCAGTTCCCGGGTGGGTCGAGGGGCCCGCTGGAATGCCTCAGCCGACCCGCCCTTCTGCCACAGCCGCTTCTCGTGGTCTGCGTCCCTGGTGTAGGCCGGGCGTGTGGTGTGGCCAGGGAGCCCTAGGGGCCTCGGTGAGAGTCGTAGGAAGGGAGGTGGAGGTGGCGTAGGTCAAGGGTGTGGTCGGCAACAGCTTGGGTGTGGTTAGGGGATCAGCGCAGCGTGACCAAGGAAGGTGTGTGTGTGGTAGGGTGTGGTAGCCCCGAGCCGCTGACGGAGACCTGGTTCACAGTGTTGGAGGCTGCCGGGACCTGGTTCACAGTGTTGGAGGCTGCCGGGACCTGGTTCACAGTGTTGGAGGCTGCCGGAGACCTGGTTCACAGTGTTGGAGGCTGCCGGGACTTGGTTCACAGTGTTGGAGGCTGCCGGGACCTGGTTCACAGTGTTGGAGACTGCCGGAGACCTGGTTCACAGTGTTGGAGGCTGCCGGGACCTGGTTCACAGTGTTGGAGGCTGCCGGGACCTGGTTCACAGTGTTGGAGGCTGCCGGGACTTGGTTCACAGTGTTGGAGGCTGACGGAGACCTGGTTCACAGTGTTGGAGGCTGCCGGGACCTGGTTCACAGTGTTGGAGGCTGACGGAGACCTGGTTCACAGTGTTGGAGGCTGCCGGGACCTGGTTCACAGTGTTGGAGGCTGCCGGGACTTGGTTCACAGTGTTGGAGGCTGCCGGGACCTGGTTCACAGTGTTGGAGGCTGACGGAGACCTGGTTCACAGTGTTGGAGGCTGCCGGGACCTGGTTCACAGTGTTGGAGGCTGACGGAGACCTGGTTCACAGTGTTGGAGGCTGCCGGGACCTGGTTCACAGTGTTGGAGGCTGCCGGGACCTGGTTCACAGTGTTGGAGGCTGCCGGAGACCTGGTTCACAGTGTTGGAGGCTGCCGGGACCTGGTTCACAGTGTTGGAGGCTGCCGGAGACCTGGTTCACAGTGTTGGAGGCTGACGGAGACATGGTTCACAGTGTTGGAGGCTGACGGAGACCTGGTTCACAGTGTTGGAGGCTGCTGGGGCTCGCGGCGTGGTTTGGGCGTGGTTGTTGGCTATCTGTCCCTGTCATCTGGCGCCTTCGGGAGGCGAGGAGGGCGTCCCTGGCGGGAGGTGGTGCTTCCCTGCAGGCTTTGCAGCCAAGGGCCTGGGTAGGTAGGGTGGGTGAGGCCCGTGTGGTGGAGGGAGGTGGTCAGCGGTGCACGTGCTCCAGGCCAACGGAAAACAAAAAGGTACCTGGCGAGTTTAAGCTGGGCTCCTGTGTGGTGGTGGCCAACGAGTCGTGCTCAGCTGGGGTGGGTGTTGCTTAGCTGGGGTGGGTGTTGCTTAGCTGGGGCGGGTGTTGCTTAGCTGGGGTGGGTGTTGCTTAGCTGGGGTGGGTGTTTGGTCAGAATGTTCAGGAGAGAGAGAGAGAGAGAGAGAGAGAGAGAGAGAGAGAGAGAGAGAGAGAGAGAGAGAGAGAGAGAGAGAGAGAGTGAGAGAGAGAGAGAGAGAGAGAGAGAGTGAGAGAGAGAGACTGGGTGAAGAGTGTAGTGTACTGGCAGCTACTTCCAGTGCATAGTCACGGAAGCCTTGACCCCTTTCCTTTCTCCGCCCACCTTGACCCCGTACACCATTTACCCCGTTCCCTCCCCCTGTAACCCCAGAGGTACCTCCCCTCCCCTTCCCCCCCCATACGCTACCTTTCTCTGTGGATGACCTGCTTCTTGTACCCCCTTTCCCCTGAAGCCCCAGAGATTTACTACACCATCCCCCATACCGAGACTGGTACCTCCTTGTACCTCTCCCCCCGTCGTGAGCCCCCAGAGAACTACAACGCTGCCTCCAAACCTGACACACCTGTATGGTATGACCACAATGAACTACAACGCTGCCTCCAAACCTGACACACCTGTACGCTATGACCACAATGATGTACAACACTGCCTCCATACCTGACCCTCTCCACACGAGTACCCCCCCCCCCCCCGCCACTAATGTGCCCCCCCCCCCCCCAGCGTGAGCAGGGCGTCGTCGTCGACATTTTCCTGATGTTGAGAGACGTCTGCACACACACACACACACACACACACACACACACACACACACACACCACCTTCCTCCTCCTCCTCCTCCTCCTGCTGGTGGTGGTGGTGGTGGTGGAGGGGTGGCGCGACGCCCTACGATTAGGCGTGACATTTCGCAGATGAGATTTAAGAGCGAGGCTCTCTCTCTCTCTCTCTCTCTCTCTCTCTCTCTCTCTCTCTCTCTCTCTCTCTCTCTCTACCCATGCAGCACAGGCAGTTAAGGTTCTGACGTAACGCTGGCCCTCGAGCGGTCTTGCCGGGTGTGGTGTGGTGTGGTGTGGAGTGCTGGGGTGTGGTGTGGTGTGGTGTGGAGTGATGTGGTGTGGAGTGCTGGTGTGTGGAGTGATGTGGAGTGGTGTGGAGTGGTGTAGAGTGGAGTGGTGTGGTGTGATGTGGAGTGGTGTGGAGTGGTGTGGTGTGGAGTGGTGTAGAGTGGTGTGGTGTGGAGAGATGTGGAGTGGTGTGGAGTGATGTGGAGTGGTGTGGTGTGGAGTGGTGTAGAGTGGAGTGGTGTGGAGTGGTGTGGAGTGGTGTGGAGTGATGTGGAGTGGTGTGGAGTGGTGTAGAGTGGAGTGGTGTGGAGAGATGTGGAGTGGTGTGGAGGTGGGAAACATCAGTACCTACAGACTCGTCCATGACGCTTTTTTCCTCGATTTTTTTGTTATTCCACTCAGCGTTTCACATTCCTGTGCTCCTGACGTCACGCTTTACGCCCGCGCGCACCGCAGCGCGTACTCCCAAAGAAAACTGTGTGTGTGTGTGTGTGTGTGTGTGTGTGTGTGTGTGTGTGTGTGTGTGTGTGTGACGTCACGTCAGCCTGTGGTGACGTCACACGCGGGTATGTGATCCACCACCAACACACACTCCTCTCTCCATTTTCGTCATCTAATCCTTTGCATCTTATTTACTTTGTAAGTATGGGTATGTGTGAGCATTATCATACATTTGCCATGATTATTTCATGTATAGAAGTGTTTGAATATCTTATCTTTCAATATCTTATCTTTCAATATCTTATCTTTCAATATCTTATCTTTCAATATCTTATCTTTCAATATCTTATCTTTCAATATCTTATCTTTCAATATCTTATCTTTCAATATCTTATCTTTCAATATCTTATCTTTCAATATCTTATCTTTCAATATCTTATCTTTCAATATCTTATCTTTCAATTTTGAAACAAAAAGTATTTTGATCTAAAAAATTACCCTGAACTATTATTACCTGCAATTTTTGATGTTTTTCTCAGAATAATAGATTTCCTTTAAAAACTCATTATAATAAGTTTTTTTTTCATGGTGAATACGAGTCTGGTGTTAGAATATCATTTGGTCGTCTTTATGAAATTTAATTCAGCTGTTAAATGAATTTAACATTTAAGTGTTCTCTGATCTTTTGCATCCGATTAAGTATACTTTGTAAGTATGGGTATGTGAGAGCATTATGATATGTTTGCCATGATTATTTCATGTATAGAAGTGTTGGAATATCTTATCTTTAAATGTGTGTGTGTGTATGTGTGTGTGTGTGTGTGTGTGTGTGTGTGTGTGTGTGTGTGTGTGTGTGTGTGTGTGTGTGTGTGTGTGTGTGTGTGTGTCCCCCACATCAATTTATCCTTCATAATATCGACCTTCACGTCAGACCTTCACCGGAAACGTCAAGTGACAATTCCATCGCTGGGGTGAATGAGGGGCGACCCCCAACCCCCCAACCCCATCTCCACTTTAGGCATTACTTCGTCATCACGTAATCCCACCCCCCCCCAACCCCACCCCACCCACCCATTACTTCCCGTCTCATTACCTGTTGCCTTCTCCTTCGTACACCCATTACCTCCCCCTTCTACCCATCAGACCCTTTGCCTTACCCATTACCCTCCCATTCCCTTCTCCTCCTCCTCCCATCACTACTGTTGCCCTAAGGTTGGGTTCTCAGCCAGTCCTACGCCAGGTTAAAGGATGTATTACGATGGTAGACCATCAACCAGTCGTGCGCCAAGATGTTCAGACGACCAGAGTGTGGTCGAGGTGTGATGGGAGCGTGACAGACGACCAGAGTGTGGTCGAGGTGTGATGGGAGCGTGACAGACGACCAGAGTGTGGTCGAGGTGTGATGGGAGCGTGACAGACGACCAGAGTGTGGTCGAGGTGTGATGGGAGTGTGTCAGACGACCAGAGTGTGGTCGAGGTGTGATGGGCGCGTGCCAGACGACCAGAGTGTGGTCGAGGTGTGATGGGAGCGTGACAGACGACCAGAGTGTGGTCGAGGTGTGATGGGAGCGTGACAGACGACCAGAGTGTGGTCGAGGTGTGATGGGAGCGTGTCAGACGACCAGAGTGTGGTCGAGGTGTGATGGGAGCGTGACAGACGACCAGAGTGTGGTCGAGGTGTGATGGGAGTGTGTCAGACGACCAGAGTGTGGTTGAGGTGTGATGGGCGCGTGTCAGACGACCAGAGTGTGGTCGAGGTGTGATGGGAGCGTGACAGACGACCAGAGTGTGGTCGAGGTGTGATGGGAGCGTGACAGACGACCAGAGTGTGGTCGAGGTGTGATGGGAGCGTGACAGACGACCAGAGTGTGGTCGAGGTGTGATGGGAGTGTGTCAGACGACCAGAGTGTGGTCGAGGTGTGATGGGCGCGTGTCAGACGACCAGAGTGTGGTCGAGGTGTGATGGGAGCGTGACAGACGACCAGAGTGTGGTCGAGGTGTGATGGGAGCGTGACAGACGACCAGAGTGTGGTCGAGGTGTGATGGGAGCGTGACAGACGACCAGAGTGTGGTCGAGGTGTGATGGGAGCGTGTCAGACGACCAGTGTGTGGTCGAAGTGTGATGGGAGCGTGACAGGCGACCAGTGTGTGGTCGAAGTGTGATGGGAGCGTGACAGACGACCAGAGTGTGGTCGAGGTGTGATGGGAGTGTGTCAGACGACCAGAGTGTGGTCGAGGTGTGATGGGCGCGTGTCAGACGACCAGAGTGTGGTCGAGGTGTGATGGGAGCGTGACAGACGACCAGAGTGTGGTCGAGGTGTGATGGGAGCGTGACAGACAACCAGTGTGTGGTCGAGGTGTGATGAGAGCGTGACAGACGACCAGTGTGTGGTCGAGGTGTGATGGGAGCGTGCCAGACAACCAGAGTGTGGTCGAGGTGTGTTACCTGAACACATCACATTAATGTTTCCAGGAGGGTGTAGCTTGTGTTGCGGCCGGCGGCTGGGGTGTTGCCGGGACACGGTGTTGGGTGTGCAACACATGGTACGTTGCCTGTTGGAGGGGTGAGCGAGCCCCGCTGGTTGCAAAGTGGACGTGAGGTTACAAGGAAGGGGCGTGCCTGTCGCCCAGGACCTGCCTCTGCTGGAGGAGAGAGGAGAGAGAGAGAGAGAGAGAGAGAGAGAGAGAGAGAGAGAGAGAGAGAGAGAGAGAGAGAGAGTGAGTGAGTGGAGGCAACGTGTCAGCCCAGGTATTATTTAGAACTATTGAATAATTGCAGTGTTGATCCTGGGGGTAGTATGGCCGGCCTGCTGCTGGTGATGGGGCAGCCATGATGGGCGTGGTGATGGGGCAGCCAGGGTGAGTGTGGTGATGGGGCAGCCAGGGTGTTTAGTGATGGGGCAGCATGGTGAGTGTGGTGATGGGGCAGCCATGTTGGTGTGGTGATGGGGCAGCCAGGGTGTGTGGTGATGGGGCAGCCATGATGGGCGTGGTGATGGAGTAGCCAGGGTGAGTGTGGTGATGGGGCAGCCATGATGGGCGTGGTGATGGGGCATATGATATTTGGTTAAGCATCGACTTGAATTTTGTTTGGCTGGTCGACAACTTGTTCTGCGTATGTGTTAAATCGACTTGTTCGACAGGTACGTGGATAGTCGACATGTGTCTCCCTATATTGGGATAGTCGACATGTGTCTCCCTATATTGGGATAGTCGACATGTGTCTCCCTATATTGGGATAGTCGACATGTGTCTCCCTGGATTGGGATAGTCGACATGTGTCTCCCTATATTGGGATAGTCGACATGTGTCTCCCTATATTGGGATAGTCGACATGTGTCTCCCTATATTGGGATAGTCGACATGTGTCTCCCTATATTGGGATAGTCGACATGTGTCTCCCTATATTGGGATAGTCGACATGTGTCTCCCTATATTGGGATAGTCGACATGTGTTTGCCTTCTCTCGATAGATCAAGCAAGTGCTTTATGTCGACATGTTTTACACGTTCGCTCGATATTATTATAAATATTTGTCATGTGATATTCGCCCGCATGTTAATGTCGCTGGAGTTGTGAATATTTGACGTTGTGGATCTTCTTGCGAATATCCCGCATGTAAATCTTGCATCGTGCGTGAGATTCGACGTGAGTATTCACCGCGCGCCAGCTGCGTCTCGTGTGTGTGTGTGTGTGTGTGTGTGTGTGTGTGTGTAGTCAACATGTGATTCATCAGGTTGTTGCTACACGCTTCGTGGTGATGTTGCAAAATTGCAATCCTGCTGAGATGAATATTCGACGTAGGGCGCCCCATCGTGTGAATCTTCAGTGCGCGACGCCACATTATGTTATAGTATTCAGTCTACGATGCCTCAGTATGTGAATATTCAGCGTATAGCAACCCTTCCCCCCCCCACCCCACCCCCCACCACCCCAGTGTATGAATATTCACCGTACGCCAAGACCTCATATGGACACTTAATTTGTATCATCGTGTCCTGTGAATATTCAGCGTGTGACACACCATTATTTGAATATTCAGAGGCATGACACCCTCATGTTCAGCACATGACGTCCCATCATGTGAATGCACAACCAGTTGTAGTCTCCCATGTGAATATTGTACCTCCCACTCCATTCGAATATTTGATATTCCACTCCCCTTTCATGTGAATATTCGACACAACACTTCCTTAGATGAATATTCCGTTTATTGTTCATGTAATTCAAAGCTCTCACACCTATACATGTGATTCTTCGGCATGCTGCACTCCAACTGAATATTCTGGACACCCAGTATCCTAGACCCTCTTCATGTGAATATTTAACATGCGACACCCCTTCTATACGAATATGGAACTTTTTAAGCCCTTCATGTAAATATTCGAGACTGTATACCCTTTTCGTGTGAATATTCCAGAAGGTACACCCTTTCGTGTGAATATTCCAGAAGGTACACCCTTTTCGTGTGAATATTCCAGAAGGCACACCCTTTTCGTGTGAATATTCAACAGAGTACACCCTTTTATGTGAATATTTTACGCGTCACACCCCTTACATGTGAACATTGGATGTCAATATTCAAGGCATTGAACTCCCCTTCCCCTCCCTGAGGTGAATATTGAACAGGCTACGCCCCCTCGTGTGAACACCCCCCCCTCCCAAGGCATGGATATTCATGCTGCACCCCTCCTTCATGTGAATATTCATGCTAGCCCTTTCATATGAATACTCCAAACACTGAAGCCCCCTTTCATGTGAATATTAAACAAGCTACACCCCTTTCATGTGAATATTTAAAACACCGGACCCTCCGTCATGTGAATATTGCATAGGGTGGAGTGGCCTGTTGTGGGAGGGAGGGGGCGGGGGGGGGGAGCCTGTGTCCATGACGACCCCCAGAAGGCGACCCCCCCTCACCCTCCCCCCTCCCCCCCTCCCCCTCCCCCTCCCCCTCATGCAGGACGCCGTCTTAACATTGTTTACGTTCGCGTCGCCCGTGATAATTGTTGACGTTATCACATTATGTTGGCCATCCCCCTGCTGCTGGGGGAGGGCTGGCCATCCCCCTGCTGCTGGGGGAGGGCTGGCCATCCCCCTGCTGCTGGGGGAGGGCTGGCCATCCCCCTGCTGCTGGGGGAGGGCTGGCCATCCCCCTACTGCTGGGGGAGGGCTGGCCATCCCCCTGCTGCTGGGGGAGGGCTGGCCATCCCCCTGCTGCTGGGGGAGGGCTGGCCATCCCCTACTGCTGGGGGAGGGCTGGTGATGTGCAGACTGTCAGTTCATGAATGGTAATGATGGTCGGGGAGGAATTTTCATGGCTGGGGAGAAAAGGGGGATTAGTGCTGGGGAGAGACTGTGAAGGGGGGGAGAGGGGTGCGGGGGTGTAGTGATGGAGACGCAAGAATCGTGGTGGTGATGGGAGGGTAGTGTGGTGGGGAGGACGTATACACAAGGGCGGGTTGTGGAGGAGGGGAGGAATAAGATGTGAGGGGGAGTGGGTTGGGGAGGTGGGGGGGAGGCCAACCATCATGACGACGACCAGCCATTGCCAGGCGGGGGGGTGGGAAGGGGGTAGGGGGGGATACGGTGTGTAGCCGTCAAGATAAACTGCTCGCTGCTCCCACGTCCAGTTTTTACGTCTGTGTCTCTACCATAGACTGTGAGGGAGGAGGGGGTGGTGTTAGGATATGGGGGGGGGGAGAGGTTTAAATGGGTTAAACCGTAAGTGGGGTGATGGTGGTGGTGAGGGAGGGAGGGAGGGAGGAGGTTACATGGGCAGAAAGACCCACCTCCTCCCCCTCAGGTATCGGTGGTCCTGTGTGGCGCAAGTCCTGGCCCGCTGGTTCACTCAATGGCCTGCGTTTTCTCAGGTCGACCCGGGGGTAATGGCTCTCCCCCCAGAAGGCCAAGTCTCCGTGAGGCTTCCCCAAGACTTAAACCCGTGTGGTATTGTGGGGGAGGGGGGGAAGGGGTCAGTGGGAGGGGGGAATTGACTTGGAATTGGTGAGGAGTGGGGGGGGGGGGGATTGGGTCTTTCTTTCAGACGTGACTCCATGTTGTGTCTTTTTGTGACGAATATATATATATATATATATATATATATATATATATATATATATATATATATATATATATATATATATATATATATATATATATATCCCTGGGGATAGGGGAGAAAGAATACTTCCCACGTATTCCCTGCGTGTCGTAGAAGGCGACTAAAAGGGGAGGGAGCGGGGGGCTGGAAATCCTCCCCTCTCGTTTTTTTTTTAATTTTCCAAAAGAAGGAACAGAGAATTGGGCCAGGTGAGGGTATTCCCTCAAGGCCCAGTCCTCTGTTCTCAACGCTACCTCGCTAATGCGGGAAATGGCGAATAGTTTGAAAGAAAGAAAAGATATATATATATATATATATATATATATATATATATATATATATATATATATATATATATATATATATATATATATACGTATTGACGAGGTAGTATTGCCACTGCTAGCGGAGGGTGGACGAGGCATTGTTGCCAGGCTAGCGGAGGGAGGGACGAGGCATTGTTACCAAGCTTGTGGAGGGTCAGTTCCTTCAGCACGAACGCACGACCCGTCAGTCACGACTGTACGACCCTTGGCCGTCATGGACCATCATACGTTTGGTTCGTACCGTCGTGCCCAAGGGGTCTTACGGTTCGTTTCCAATGGGTCGTACCGTCGTGCTCAAGGGTCGTATTCCCGTGCTCAGGGGTCGTACCGTCGTGCTCAAGTGTCATACTCTCGTGCTCAGGGGTCGTACCGACGTGCTCAAGGGTCGTACTCGTGCTCAGGGGTCGTACTCTCGTGCTCAGGGGGTCGTACTCGTGCTCAAGGGGTTAGTCAGAAGTACAGCATTAGTGGTCGTATCTCAGCAGAAGCTGGTAATGTGAGGTTAGGTCTCCAACACCCCTCCAACAGTGATGCAATAAGGCAACACTCCTCCAACAGTATTGCAATAAGGAAACATCCCTCCAACAGTGTTGAAATAAGGCAACACTCCTCCAACAGTTGCAATACGGCAACAATCCTCCAACAGTGTTCCAATAAGGCAACACTCCCCCAGCAGTGTTGAAATAATGCAACACTCCCCCAACAGTGTTGCAATAAGGCAATATCCCTCCATCAGTGTTGGGGAGAAGCAAGACCCTTGCAACAAAGGATGTTGGGGACAGTGTCCTGCGCTGCGGCTGACGCTGTCAACATACTAATACCCAGACCGAAGCCTCTCCTCCTCCACTCGTAGTGTCACCCTCCTCACGAGTGGTGGGTCATCATCACACAGCGCCTGGCGTAAACGAGCGGTGGGTCATCATCACACAGCGCCTGGCGTAAACGAGCGGTGGGTCATCATCACACATCGCCTGGCGTAAACGAGCGGTGTGTCATCATCACGCAGCGCCTGGCGTAAACGAGCGGTGGGTCATCATCACACAGCGCCTGGCGTAAACGAGCGGTGGGTCATCATCACACAGCGCCTGGCGTAAACGAGCGGTGGGTCATCATCACACAGCGCCTTGCGTAAACGAGCGGTGGGTCATTACTCGTGTGTCGGGGGCCTTGGAAAAGAACATCGCTCATCGCTACGTGGGCATATCGCCACCCCTGGGACACTCCGCACCTCTCTGAGTGTGTGTGTGTGTGTGTGTGTGTGTGTGTGTGTGTATGAGGCAGGAGCACACAACTGACGAGCACGTGGGTGTGTTCTGCCTCGCTAGCCGGGATGATCAGCATGTGGACTGGATGGTGTAGCGGCCCCCGTCGCCATTTCTTGCACCGCCCTGGGGAGACACACCTTACCTTGCGTTTACCGTAGTGCAGTGTACCTTGGGGAGAAGGAGTGAGGTTCTAACATACCCTCACCTCACCCCACCCCTTGTCGAAGGCTTTGGGTTTAAAGTACACGACCATTGTTGTTCTGTCAGGCTGTTGTTGCTCGCAGCTCCATAAGGTTGCTGGACCATCATTGCTCTTGTCAGCTGCCTTGGCACACGCACAGCATCATGAGATTGGAATCTGTCGAGTCTGTTTGCTGAGTGATGTCACATGCTGCCTCAGGTTATGATTAATAAGCCAGGATATCAAGGGTCAGGTTAAAGGTCAAACCATCATACCTAAGAGTCGTACCATTGGTGCTGAAGGGTCGTACTGAACGATCGCACCGTCGTACTGAACGGTCGTACCGTCGTACTAAAAGGTCCTCCCATCTTACCAGAGGCGTTTAACACGGCCGGATCCCCAGGTTTGTGTTGTTTGTTTCGAGCCGTCCCGTGTGGTGTCTTGTCGTTCGTCCAGCCGTGTGGCCCTACGCGCCTCCTGCTTCGTGCTGAGGGAGGACCTTTGCCCGCGCCGCCCTGGAGAACAAGGGAGGAGGGTCAGGGGTGGGTCGAGAACCCGAGGTTGTACAGCATCAACTCCCACAGAGAAGGTGTGTCTGTGTACGCCATCCAACCCCCGTGTGAGTAAAGATAAAGAGGTAATTAGATAGATAGATATGAATTGGTAGAGGGATTGATAGATAGATAGTCGACGGATCGATAGATTGATACGTCGCATCTGTGGCCTAACATACAGATCTTGGACAGCTGGAAGCGTTCCCAGAAATTTCGAAATTAAGTCGATTCAGTTGTTGATGTACGTGACCTCATCTTGCAAGACTGAACCTCCCTCCTTCTGTGTTGCTCCGGTGGGTCACTCATGTGACCTCGGTTCATCAGGTTGGGCAGTCCCGCACTGATGGTTCTAACGAGAGACCGACCCCGTGCACCGTGCACCGTGCACCATGCACCGTGCACCATGCACCGTGCATCCTCGTCTCGGCTTTGCATTTTGCTGGCAAGACTCTGGTGACGTGTGAGGGACACGATGCCACCCCCACCCCCCTCCTCCTCCCCCAACTGATGCTGGACCTGACACACACACACACACACACACACACACACACACACACACACACACACACACACACACACACACCAGCAGATCGGCGTCAGTCGCTGGGGAGTCATTCTTGGGTACTCCCGACTCCCGAGTAGTTCAGGTGAGCTTTGCTGCACCAGGTGACCACCGTGCAGCGGTGAGCACCGTGCAGCAGCTACCCGTGCAGCGGTGGACGGGGGCCTGGTGGAGGTGTTCTGGTTTTCATAAAGGCAATGTACGAGAAGTGACGCAGACTTGGTTACGATCCTGGCAGACTCCCCACGGGACGACGTGAGGTTGACCCGACCACCTTCTTCAGGAGGAGAGAGAGGAATGACGACCTTGTGGTCTGTAAGTTGACCTCTCATGCATCCGAGGGTCGTACCGTCGTGCTCCAGGGTCGTGCGTTCGCGCCTTAATATGGTCGTACCGTCGTGCTCAGAGGATGAAGGACTTCTGAGAGAGAGAGAGAGAGAGAGAGAGAGAGAGAGAGAGAGAGAGAGAGAGAGAGAGAGAGAGAGAGAGAGCTATGCAGGTCAACATAGCCGTGGTATAGTGACCGTCTGTGACACTACGTAGAGACACCGTGACTGACTCCGCTGTGAGTGCAGCGGACTGGTGACTGCTGTTAATGCAGCTGACAACAGACGCTGTTCGCATTACAGCAGACTACTGTCTGTGTGCTGTTAATGCGGCCGGCTACAGACACTGGTCTCACCACAGCAGACTACAGGCTGTGTGCTGTTAACGCAACGTACTACAGACTCTGCTGTTCAGTGCAGCAGACTACAGAGGGTGCGGTTAGTGCAGCTGCCTCGGAGATATAATACCCTGGATATAAAGGTACTCTGTTACCCTCAGTGGCACAGGAGCGGCGCACCTGCGTGGGTGGGAGTTGGTACTCTTGCTCCAGGTGTGTAGTGGAAGACGTGTGTCATAGTGTTTTCTCTGACGAACACACGGTTCTTGTGTTTCTGGAAGATAGTAGCTGGAGATGTGGCAGTGTTGCAGCTGGAGGCAAGTCCAGTAAGAAAAGGTATTCTTGTGTACATCTGTTGACACACACACACACACACACACACACACACACACACACACACACACACACACACACACACGTGTGTGACGTAACTCCTCGGCCGCAGTGTTACCATAACTCCAGTCGCGACGTTGGCAGAGCTGGAGCAATATTGATCGGGTCAGATGTTAATCATTATTCACACACGTGTTTCACTTTGTTTGTTTACCATGTTGGGTTCCTCATGTACTATGTAATTGTTTGGTCACACTTGGCCTCCTCTGTGAGTCTGTATCGTCTCTCCCCGGGCAAGTTCAACGTTCGTTCATCCATTTTCGTGTTGAAAAGCTCTTCCATACAACGTCAAATGTCAGGAGGCAACATTTCTCTTGTTGAGGATTAGCTTCACGTATCGATTCATGTGGGTGGTTACAGACTTACTGGGGCAAGGTGGAAGCTCTGGGACTGTATTTATTGTGATACAGACGTGAGGATCTCTGGAAATACAGGAGGGCTTCCTCCCAACACCTGTGCTCGCAGATATCTGGCTGTGGTGATCAACGGGTAGAGTGTGGTGGACGGGGTAGAGTGTGGTGGACGGGGGTAGAGTGTGGTGGACGGGGGTAGAGTGTGGTGGACGGGGGTAGAGTGAGGTGAACAGGGGTAGAATGTGGTGGACGGGGTTAGAGTGCGGTGGACGGGATAGAGTGTAGTGAACGGGTTAAAGTGTGTTGGACAGGGTAGAGTGTTGTGGACAGGGTAGGGTATGGTAGACGGGGTAGAGTGTGGTAATTAATCCACCGGAGGGGATGGCAGGTGGTACTGGAGTGCGGTAGACGTCAAGGGCTTGCGTCTGGTTTGAGCCTGGAAGAGGACGCGACGGTACGACCCAGAGGCCAGGATATGATAACCAAGGGTCGTTCTGTCGTGCTGAGGGTCGTATCGTCGTGCTCAAGGGTCATGACGTCGTTCTCATGGATCGTATTGTCGTACTCGAGGGTCGTACCGTCGTACTCAAGGGTCGTATGATCGTATGAGGGCGTTTATTTACTACGGACAAAGTCTTGGCGTCATCCCTGGAAAGTCCTCACACTCCACCTGGAAAGAATGAGACAGTTCCAGCCACATGGACCAGAGGCAAGACCTGGGCCAGGCAGCGTCCAGAAGCCGCCCAACCCCTACACCAGGCCTTCGCCACTGGAGTCTGACCTCAGGCCGAGGCGCTGGAAAAGGGGTCGGCCTGGAAACACCACCCGACATCCCCCGGACATCGAAGGAAGGGAGGGAGGGATCCAGCAACACCGTAGTACCTCCAGCATTTCTTGTCCTTCATCACGACCGTTATTCATGTAGTTTCCTGGATGGTGGAGTTGACCCCCCACCATTGACCATCAGGCAGTGGAACCCACGTTGATTAGTTGCCCGGGTAATGGGATTCATTCATGAACCCATTAGACTCGTCTCTCTCTCCTGATGACGTGGACACCTCTGCCTCACGGAAACCATTTGTCGGTATGGGGGGGGGGGGGGGTGTATCGACGCCAGCGGGGCTACGTCTGGCGAGACCAGTGGCTGGTGGCTGAGAAGGTCGTGGTGAAGCTAGCGGTCGTGAGGACCTGTGGCTTCGATGCCTCGTGTCATGGAGCGGGAGGTCGCCGAGCGGGAGGTAATGGCAACACGGAGGAGAGAACCAGTGAATGTTGACATGGATGTAGCTGCTATGAACCGTAGGTCGATATGTGTAGATTGTTAAGGGCCAAAATGATGAAATGAAGTAGCTTTATGTTTAATACATTTTTAGGAGGAATATGTGGGACATAGGCCGTATGTAGTACACCTTGTGTAATTACCTATTTGTACTGTACGGGGAGGGAGTTCTACACTCGTGAGGCCTCATCTCTTGTACTGTACGGGGAGGGAGTTCTACACTCGTGAGGCCTCATCTCTTGTACTGTACGGGGAGGGAGTTCTACACATGGGCCCCATCTCTTGTACTGTACGGGGAGGGAGTTCTACACTCGTGGGGCCTCATCTCTTGTACTGTACGGGGAGTGAGTTCTACACTCTTGCACTGTAAGGGGGAGCTCTATACTCGTGGGACCCCATCTCTTGTACTGTAAGGGGAGTTCTACACTCGTGTTGCCCCATCTCGTGAACATTCTCCACTCTCGTACGACACATCCTAAACTTCTGTACATCATCAGGTTTCGAAGTCTCCTGTCACCCTACCCTCACCCACCGTAGACATCCTCCTTCACAGATGTTCACGTGTGTCTGGTGTAGTCTGTTGCCGTGTACCACCGATGACGTCAGACAACATCAACACCACCTGTGACACCCAATGACATCAACACCACCTGTGACATCATTTGACATCAACACCACCTGTGACGTCACATGACATCAACACCACCTGTGACATTGTATGACATCAACACCACCTGTGACATCAGATAACATCAACACCAAATGTGACATCATATGACATCAACACCAAATGTGACATCATATGACATCAGCGTGGGGGGGGGGTGAAGAGCGTTAGTGCATTCGTGAATTGAACGTAGGAGTTAAAGATACATCATGTTTAACGCGTTTGTGTGTTTCATGTGCTACAAGTTGTGGTGCATCTGTCGCTCATTTGCATACTGCACATAGTGTGTGATGTCATCTTGGCGTGGTGGAAGGGTTTAGAAGTCTGTGTGCGTCGTAAGGAATTAATCATGACACCATGATCATGGTAGCGCGTACGGTCTACCGCAGTTGATGGGTAGGATCATGGTAGCGCGTGCGGTCAACCGCAGTTGATGGGTAGGATCATGGTAGCGCGTGCGGTCTACCGCAGTTGATGGGTAGGATCATGGTAGCGCGTGCGGTCTACCGCAGTTGATGGGTAGGATCATGGTAGCATGTGTGGTCTACCGCAGTTGATGGGTATGATCATGGTAGCGCGTACGGTCTACCGCAGTTGATGGGTAGGATCATGGTAGCGCGTGCGGTCTACCGCAGTTGATGGGTAGGATCATGGTAGCGCGTGCGGTCTACCGCAGTTGATGGGTAGGATCATGGTAGCGCGTGCGGTCTACCGCAGTTGATGGGTAGGAGCGTGAGGATAGGCCGGTCGATTTGGGTCGTGACGCCCGAGAGAAGGTTTTGCTGGGAGGAATGAGTCTCTCTCTCTCTCTCTCTCTCTCTCTCTCTCTCTCTCTCTCTCTCTCTCTCTCTCTCTCTCTCTCTCTCTCCTGTTTCGTTCTGGCGGTCGACCCTGAGGAGCGCCCCTTCTCCATCCAGTTCGCGGGGGCGCGGAGTGGTGAGGGAACTGGGGTGATCGCAGTGGCCACTGCTACCAGTCCCGGTAACTGGAGGAGGCCCAGTGGTGCCGACGGAGCGGATGACGGTTGGTGATGGTACGTGGATGGTGGTGATGGGGAGGCGGGGTGGACCCGTGGTGGCTGAAGGCCCACACGTGATGGTTCTGGATGAGTGTGGTGAGGTGCAGGCATGAGGGCATGACTCATGCTGGTGAGGGAGGGAGGGAGGGAGGGAGGAGGAGTAGGTAAGTAGGTGAGAGCAGCAACAGACCCACCAGGAGGGGACGGGGGTGGGTTGGGTCACGACCTAGGGGCCAGGAAGAGAGGGAGGGAGGGAGGCGGGTGTTCGTGCGTGAGTTCCGCTCATCGTGTGTGTGTGTGTGTGTGTGTGTGTGTGTGTGTGTGTGTGTGTGTGTGTGTGTGCCAGATCGCCACACACACTCCCTCATCTTCCGCAACTCCAGCAGGGAAATCCGCGCGTCTTGCAGTCACCCGCCTCCCCCCGCATGATGCTGCTGCCCTCTCTCCCCCACAGTACACTGAGCTACGTCATACCTGGTCGTCATCTCTGACGCGGCCG
This sequence comes from Panulirus ornatus, assembly GCF_036320965.1. Lineage (NCBI taxonomy): Eukaryota > Metazoa > Arthropoda > Malacostraca > Decapoda > Palinuridae > Panulirus > Panulirus ornatus. The sequence continues at coordinate 42,564,923 of NC_092234.1, read as the reverse complement.
TTCAGTTCCCTTCCATGTCCCGCGCACCTTCCCCTCACGGAACCCTGCCCTCGCCGCCCGCCTTACCCCCGCATCCTGCAGGTCGACTTGTGCACGTGCGTGAGACGCGGCCCTGTGGATGGCATCCACCACGTGTGTCCAGCAGCCCAGCTGGCGATAGATAGATAGATAGGTAGATAGATAGGCACAACTGTGGTCTGTGTTTTCTGGGTGTGCTGGGACCCACTCCGGGTGTGCTGGGACCCAACTCCGGATGTGCTGGGACCCACTCCGGGTGTGCTGGGACCCACTCCTGGGTGTGCTGGGACCCACTCCGGGTGTGCTAGGACCCACTCTGGGTGTGCTGGGACCCACTCCGGGTGTGCTGGGACCCACTCTGGGTGTGCTGGGACCCACGAACGCTGATTCAGGCACTGCGTTCGTCATCCTGTACGTTGCTCCAGCCGTCCTTGTCCACACGTTACTGCCTCTCTCTCTCTCTCTCTCTCTCTCTCTCTCTCTCTCTCTCTCTCTCTCTCTCTCTCTCTCTCTCTCTCTCTCTCTCTCTCCCTCAGTCAGTCATGGCCGCCGTCGGCCAGCGCCAGTCTGGTCCTCTCGTGGTCGTGATGTTGGACATTACCTGCACCTTCTCCTTCGCCCGCTCTTCCCCCCCGACCTGAGCCCTCTATTGTGGTCAGCGGCCGGGTGCGGGGGGCGCCCCCTGGGGGAGGGGGGCAAGTGAGGCTCCACGGGGAACGAACCCGGGTCTCATGATAGCACTCCGCCAATGGCCACCATCTAGTTACGTAGAGACACACGTTCATTTTCCGTTTTCCGTCATTTTTTTGTTTCATTTAGACCGGACATGGTTGTCCTTCTGTGCTGTGTCCGCTCCGCCTAGACTCGACTGTTCGTTGTAGCCGGACGCACGTGCGCTTCGTTGTAGTGTGCGTATACGAACGCAGAGGTCGGCAGTGCGTAGGGATTTCTACATGAACGCCTGGCTATGTGTGCGGGGGAGGGGGGGGGCGAAGTGCGTTCTAGGATATACATGTATTCATTATCAACCCAAGAGATAAGTTGGTGGGTATATACATAATCAACTCTCACAGGGAAATTGATTGGTATGTATACAATCAACCCACTCTCACAGGTAGGTTGACTGGTATATACACAGTCAACCACTCTCACAGGTACATTGACTGGTATATACACAGTCACCCACTCTCACAGGTAGGTTGACTGGTATATACACAGTCACCCACTCTCACAGGTAGTCCTGATTGGTGCTCTGTGCGTATCTAAGCTGGTAAGATAAGCTTGTTTTTCCTGACAGCTCCCCTTCTCCCCCCCCCCCCCAGTCGTTGCCTTTTAAATCAGCTTGCAGAGTTGGGGGGGGGGTGTCTGCTTGCAGGGTGGGGGGGGGTGTCTGCTTGCATTAAGTGGCAGAGGAGGGAGGGAGGGAGGGAGAGGGGGGGGAAACCTCTCCTTTCTTACTGCTCTCACAACGCGGGTTCTATATTCATGGAATATGGAAATCAGATTGCATAAACTTGATTGCGGATTCGGAGTGAAGTCGTCTGCATAAAGCACCCATATTTTTCCCCCGCCCAGATAATTGCTTGAAATTTTTGCCGTGGCGGGTGTGTGTGTATGTGGGGGGGGGGGGGGAGTGGGGGAGGGGAGCCATTTAAATACTGTAAGCAGTGTACCCTCGCCCCATCTCCCGCCAGTCAGCAAGCTCCGTGTTGTAAGGCGCGTTTCGTGATTGTCTTTGAGACGCCTGGTGCGATGTGGGTACGACGGTACGTTCTTCGAGTACCGACGGTGCGGTTCACGGTACACGACGGTACGTTCTTCGAGTACCGACGGTGCGGTTCACGGTACACGACGGTACGTTCTTCGAGTACCGACGGTGCGGTTCACGGTACACGACGGTGCGGTCCTCGAGTACCGACGGTGCGGTTCACGGTACACGACGGTGCGGTCCTCGAGTACCGACGGTGCGGTTCACGGTACACGACGGTACGGTCCCCGAGTACCGACGGTGCTGCTCACGGTACACGACGGTGCGGTCCTCGAGTACCGACGGTGCTGTTCACGGTACACGACGGTGCGGTCCTCGAGTACCGACGGTGCGGTTCACGGTACACGACGGTATGGCCCCCGGGTACACGACGGTGCGGTTCACGGTACACGACGGTGCGGTCCAGGGCGCCCGTAGCCGCCCCACACACCAGCTGGGGCGGGTGAGTTCTCGCTACGTGGTATTTGTTTACTGTTTCACCTGAGTCGATTGTCAGAGGCGACCCCCGTCACCCCATCGACCCCCATCACCCCATGCGCCCAGGCTGCCGCCCTGCTCCACTACCAGCCACCACCCCAGCCGGGTCCTCCCCTCCCCCCACCGCCATACATCGCTTATCTCTGGTCGTATACAACTATGTCTGCTGATTACATAATGACATTTGATATGATGAGAGAACCCCTATCTTTATATATATATATATATATATATATATATATATATATATATATATATATATATATATATATATATATATGTGTGTGTGTGTGTGTGTGTGTATATGTGTGTGTATATGTGTGTGTCTGTGTGTGTGTGTGTGTGTGTTGTGTGTGTGTTTGTGTGTGTTTCGTTAGTGATTGTTATGTAGCGTTTCGTATATGCTGATCAGGGATCATATGTTTATATACTTTCGATTTTCATGATTGGTTGTTTCACGAGTTTAGATGTGATTGTGGTGAGGATTGGTGTGTGTGTGTGTGTGTGTGTGTGTGTGTGTGTGTGTGTGTGGAACTGAGTGGGTGGCGTAAGCAGCTTTCACACGAATGTTACAGGTTCGAATCCTTGCTGCTGCAGGGCATTATGTATTCTATGAAAGCACGCGCTCATTGTACTATATATATATATATATATATATATATATATATATATATATATATATATATATATATATATATATATATATATATATATATACCATCTGTGGAGGTATTTATTTGGAGTTACATAGAGTGAAATGATTAGTGCTTTGGTCAGCCCTGCAGTGCATTGAACCACCTCCTTACCTCCCTGCTGCTGGTGCAGGAGCGCGGCGCCCCATGCCGACATGTATGGACGGCTGGCTGGTACAAGTGGCGCGGGAGGGGGGTGGGGGGGTGGGCAAGGAGCGTGTGATGCCATGACAACAAGGAGATCAGGTGTGATGATATCACACGGCGTGTTGTTCTCTCTCTCTCTCTCTCTCTCTCTCTCTCTCTCTCTCTCTCTCTCTCTCTCTCTCTCTCTCTCTCTCTCTCTCTCTCTCTCTCTCTCTCTCTCAGTGCGCGGGAGTTTGAATTTGCGGTTTGCAATCCCGTGGCAAGATGTATCGGTGTACGATGGTGTTGCACAGGGAGAGAGAGAGAGAGAGAGAGAGAGAGAGAGAGAGAGAGGGGGGGGGGGGAAATAAATGGTGAACAGTGTTGTTGGTTCATGATTGGTTGGTTCTTGTGTGTGGTGGAGGCGTCGTGTGGTAGGGAGGTAGTTAGTTATTGCCTTCGTACTATGAGGATGAGGGGGGAGGTGGGGGGGGACGGGAGGTTCAGCCAGGTGTGTGCGTCCTTCCCCTACCCACCTCCTCCTCCCTTTCAGCTCCTGGCCACTGCGATGAAAAATCCTGTAAGGGGGAAAGTACGGCTGGGGTGGGGGGGCGGCGGGTTCGGTTCACGGCTGGTTAATGGTTTTTCCTGTGTTAGGCCGGTAAAAACCCGGGCCGGCCTGGAGGAATGTATGGGTCCGGGATTAGGTGTATAATGATGGACGAGTGTGTGTGGCTCGCTCGGGGTATTACCCTATACTTAAATACTGGTTTAGGGTCGTGCGATGTATCTGTACCGTCTTCTGCATCACTCGCTGTTGTCGGTGATGTATTATACATTACTGTAGCGCATGGGGTAGTGTATATACAGGGCAACGTTAGAGATTGTTCAGGGTTTATGATCGAGCTCATTTCTCCATGGGTTGAGAGAGAGAGAGAGAGAGAGAGAGAGAGAGAGAGAGAGAGAGAGAGAGAGAGAGAGAGAGAGAGAGAGAGAGAGACGGGCGCCAAATGGCCTCTGGATGTGATCCTTGTGTCTGGGCTGAGTGGCGGCGACCACCTCACTGACTTAGAATCATAAGGCCTGCCTGAAAAAAAAAAAAGGTCTCAGGTTATACACAGGAGAGAGAGAGAGAGAGAAAGAGAGAGAGAGAGAGAGAGAGAGAGAGAGAGAGAGAGAGAGAGAGACCCCGTCCTCCTCTACCACTCCCTTCCTCCCTCCCTCCTCCCGCCGGAGGACGAGAGAGTGGCAGTGAGAAATCCCCACACCGCGGCCGCTCAAGAGGCGCAGTTGACCCGTCATTAATCTGGACTCCTTTTTGAAAAGGCGGAGTGAGTGCGCGCGCGCCCGTCCGTCCGTCTGTAGCCAGACCGTTAAGTCTGCAAGAACCCGCGGGACGCGCGCGCGCGTCCGCCGCCGCCGGCCGGCCGGCCAGCCAGGCAGCCGGACCTCGCTGGGAAAAAGACCCACCACACCATCGCCCACTCACACCTTCCCCGAACCAGGCGTCGACCTGCGTTGACACCATCGTCTTCTGTAAAGACTACACACACACACACACACACACACACACACACCTCCGTCATGCCGTGGTCTTCCCCTTGTTATAGCACTGTTATGCGTTGGATGAACTGCAGGGTTGTGGATGGTGCCAGTACGAGGAACTGAGGTTTTAAGGTGATGTGGATGACAAGTGAGGCGGCCACGTCTCCACTCTCATGTTCACAGCAGTGATCCCTCACACACGCACCATACACACAGTGGGTCTCTGGCGTTGAATGGCGACTATGTGTGTGTGTGTGTGTGTGTGTGTGTGTCTGGATCACCGTGTTAACCAACATAAAGTCATCGCGGATAACATCGGTCACGTAATTTCTCGCGTGCGTTTGCCAGGACTGATTCAGGCAGCTGCTGCACCGCCCAACATGTATGTCTGGTCAGTAGTTGAGCGCCGTGTGATCACCGTTTGCTCTACTGCTGCTCTGTCTATCAATCATACACCCAGGGGAGGGGCAGGGCAGGTACCTACGAGCGACGGTTGAAAGAGCTTTACGAATGTAGAGCAATCAGAGCTCACTCCGGGGCTCTGGCCCCCAGGACCCACAGTTCTTCCCTGTGCGGCTGAGTGCTTGGCCACAAGCGATGCCACCAATAATTCACGTGTTTCAGTACGTGAATAATTCTGGGCCTCACCTCTAGCTAGGCTCACGGGCCGTGATGGGGGGAGGGGGGCTGCAGGAGCCGCCACCGCCCTGCCTCTCCCTCCCTCAGCCCCCATATCTGATTTTTTCATGGCGCGTTGGGTTTTTCATGGTAGTCTGAGAGGAGGGAGGGAGGGAGGGAGGGGGGTAAGTGGGCGCTTGTGGCCCGGGGGTCGGGGGGGGGATGATCCCTCTTGGATGGTAGGAGGAGGGAGGGGGGTTTCCTTCCCCCCCCCCCACCGCCCTTCATATTTGTTAGTTTTGGCGGGAATATTTCTCCCATATCATGTCTCCAGTTTATATATATATATATATATATATATATATATATATATATATATATATATATATATATATATATTTCACTTTCTTTATAACGTTTTAGGAAGGTTGTGGGCAAGTTAATGGCAGAACTGGGGAATTATACCTCGTGTATGTTTTTCTCCTGACGGGCAACTCAGTGGGAAATGACGGAAATAAACCTGACGGTCGCTGTAGGTCCCGTGTTGGAATGCCTTGTGCGTCGTGATGTATCGATGACCCTCCACCAGCAGTAGTGTGATGCCTCATGTAGAGTGTACCTTCTGTACTGATGATGAAGGTAGGGGGAGGAGCTGCCGCCTCGTGAGTTATGATTTTCCATTTTGCGAGGCGCCCCTTGTCCCCTACTCCCCACCGCCGCCACCACCAGCACCAGCAGGCGTAGTAGTAGCAGCACCACTTCCTCCTGTGGGGGGGAGGGAGATGGGGGTAGCAGTGCTCTCATTTGTGGGGAGTTGGGTGGTAGGGAGGGAGAATGTCCTCTCCCGTGTGGGGAAGGAAGGAGGGAGCCACTTATTTCATCTTCAGCTTTCCCACGGTTGTATATGTTTCTTGTGTGGGAAGAAGCCATTGTGTGGGGAAATATTGTTGTCATCTGGGCTTACCTGTATCGTGTGTCGTCCTCAGCTGCCCGCAGCCTGCCCCTCAGACCTGGGCTGACCGAAGCCCATATGCTGCGTCTCGTCTCTCACATTAGAATGCTGAGGCTTGGAAGTCTGTGGCCGGTCCTAGATCACACGGGGGGAAAAAAATTCAACTGACTGTCATATTTCTCTCTTGTATCTCCCCTGATGATATGATTATTACACGAAAGTGCACCTGGGAACTCATCGTGTTTCATTTTCCTCGTAGACTCATAGGAGTATATATGTATATCCACAGAGGCAGTTGTGAGAAGTTCGTATGGTGCTTTGCGAAGTTCCTCTTCTTCGTGGTGTTGGCTGGCGTCCAGCAGTGAAGGATCGTGGTCTTCCGGGTACTCTTTTACGTGGCCCGATGGACGTCTGTAGGGATGGATGGTTTATGGAAACACCAGCAACACCCTCCGACCTTGCCCGGCTACGGTCTTGAACCCGCGTCCCGAAGTTTTGCGCGCGCGCAAGAGCCTTGCGCTATACGTCAAAAATTGTACCTACGGTGACTTAGTGCGTGTGTGTGTCTGTGGGTGGAGTGATCAAAAAGGAATTTGAATTGCGTACTAACTGGTGTGAGGAGGTGAGGCGGCGGGGGCAGTGTTGCCGTGGTAGGGTGTATGGCTGGCCTCTGGGGAAAGCTTGTGTTTTGTCTCGCTAGGTCGAGAGTTGGCAAGAACAGCCACGCACGTCCTTTTTACACCGGGTTTTTACCGTCATCGGCCGCACAGCCGTTACTGGCGTGCCTTGGGGAGCAGGGGAGATGAAAAGCTGGGGAGGACGACGCAGCCAAATAAAAAGCAAATAAGGCACAGCAAAGAAAATGGAATGTAAGCATTGCAGAGAGGGATATTTAAATTCAAAGTTTGAATAGGCGGTTTAGGATTGGGGTGGTGGTGATGGGTAGGGTTATGGTGTCTGAATGGCTGTCAGGCCGTACCATTTATCATGCAGTCAGAGGTTGGATGGCATAGGTAATCTCGTATTAAGCTGGGTCATGCGCAGGTAAGAAAGAATTTCCCATTCAAAGGTAATTTGAATATAGTGTTTTGAATGGGTATGTTAATGACGACTTGGGCTGTAACGGCTCGGCTTACACACACACACACACACACACACACACACACACACACACACACTGACTGTGTAATATATATATATATATATAAGGGGTAGTGAGTGAGAGCGGTTGATTGCCTGCGTGGTGGTGGGTTGGTGGGGGGGGGGGGGGTGCCTGCGTAGCGATGCTACCGCCACTACCTCGTCTGAAACGCTCCCTTGACGCCTCCTCCTCCAGCTGCTGCAAGAGGCCGCCGCTCAGGACTGGCGATAAGTATAGACGTCACTGGGCGATGTATGAAGGGGTTCAGGGGGGAAGCATTAGGCGATCCAGTGCCCCCTCGTAGCGACCCAGACCCGCCGGCCGGGAGGTTAGAGTCAGTGGACAGGGGATTTCCATCTGGTAAAATTGATGGGTTTATATATATACACACTTGGCCGCCGGGTGGAGGCGAGCGTGTCATGACGATGGAGTCTGTAGAAGTGTTTAGATGATAGTGTTAGATGTGTCATCCTGAAGTGTGGTCGTACATGGAAAACATACACATCCATGAATTTGTAAGGCATGTATACATTAGTGTGTGGAAGAAGAAAGTTAAGAGTAAATGTGAATAAGAGCAAGGTTATTAGGTACAGTAGGGTTGAGGGTCAAGTCAATTGGGAGGTGAGTCTGAATGGAGAAAAACTGGAGGAAGTGAAGTGTTTTAGATATCTGGGAGTGGATCTGGCAGCGGATGGAACCATGGAAGCGGAAGTGGATCATAGGGTGGGGGAGGGGGCGAAAATTCTGGGAGCCTTGAAGAATGTGTGGAAGTCGAGAACATTATCTCGGAAAGCAAAAATGGGTATGTTTGAAGGAATAGTGGTTCCACCAATGTTGTATGGTTGCGAGGTGTGGGCTATGGATAGAGTTGTGCGCAGGAGGGTGGATGTGCTGGAAATGAGATGTTTGAGGACAATGTGTGGTGTGAGGTGGTTTGATCGAGTAAGTAACGTAAGGGTAAGAGAGATGTGTGGAAATAAAAAGAGCGTGGTTGAGAGAGCAGAAGAGGGTGTTTTGAAATGGTTTGGGCACATGGAGAGAATGAGTGAGGAAAGATTGACCAAGAGGATATATGTGTCGGAGGTGGAGGGAACGAGGAGAAGAGGGAGACCAAATTGGAGGTGGAAGGATGGAGTGAAAAAGATTTTGTGTGATCGGGGCCTGAACATGCAGGAGGGTGAAAGGGGGGCAAGGAATAGAGTGAATTGGAGCGATGTGGTATACCGGGGTTGACGTGCTGTCAGTGGATTGAATCAAGGCATGTGAAGCGTCTGGGGTAAACCATGGAAAGCTGTGTAGGTATGTATATTTGCGTGTGTGGACGTATGTATATACATGTGTATGGGGGTGGGTTGGGCCATTTCTTTCGTCTGTTTTCTTGCGCTACCTCGCAAACGCGGGAGACAGCGACAAAAAAATATATATATATATATATATATATATATATATATATATATATATATATATATATATATATATATATACCGGGGTTGACGTGCTGTCAGTGGATTGAATCAAGGCATGTGAAGCGTCTGGGGTAAACCATGGAAAGCTGTGTAGGTATGTATATTTGCGTGTGTGGACGTATGTATATACATGTGTATGGGGGTGGGTTGGGCCATTTCTTTCGTCTGTTTCCTTGCGCTACCTCGCAAACGCGGGAGACAGCGACAAAATATATATATATATATATATATATATATATATATATATATATATATATATATATATATATATATATTATCCCTGGGGATAGGGGAGAAAGAATACTTCCCGCGTATTCCCTGCGTGTCGTAGAAGGCGACTAAAAGGGAAGGGAGCGGGGGGCTGGAAATTCTCCCCTCTCGTTTTTTTTAATTTTCCAAAAGAAGGGACAGAGAAGGGGGCCAGGTGAGGATATTCCCTCAAAGGTCCAGTCCTCTGTTCTTAACGCTACCTCGCTAATGCGGGAAATGGCGAATAGTATGAAAGAAAGAAATATGTATATATATATATATATATATATATATATATATATATATATATATATATATATATATAATTTATATTCTGTTGAAGGCTTCAGTCAAGGACAAAAGTCCACATCAAGGCCGAGTCTTGATTATTGACAGAATAACGAAAAGAAAAGACAAGTTATGAATTATTTGTTCTCAAAATCCCGCCAGGTTATCGAAGTTGCTAACATTTATTTCTTCTTCTGTGTATCACCCTCGTTATCAAGCTCGTGTTTATCATTACCCGCAGCAGCCAGGGTATACATAGAGCCGTGTACGTTCACTGTGTGTCGTCCTTAAGATCAGCACTGAGCACCAGTTAGTGGCGTGACCCTGGTGTTGGGTGGTGGTGGTGTGAGCAATCATAGACGCTTGGTTCTTGAAGACTTCACGGGGCGAACCTCCTGACGGAGGAGAGGAAGGGCGTGGGGGTTGTGTGGGGGCACGAGACACCTTAAGGAAGCCGCTGTTTATCGGCTCGCCAACTCCGGCAGGAGGAGGAGCAGCAGCAGGATCTGATCTTCCCTTTAATGGTTCCAGTGAAGCCTCTGTCTCGCTCTCACCCGCCAGGCGGCTCCTCCTCCTCCTCCGTGTGTGTGTGTGTGTGTGTGTGTGTGTGTCACTCGATGCGCTTTTCTCGCCTCCTGATTTTCCAAAGGAAGTGTTGACTCAGACAACAGGGGAAGATGTGGCAGCTTACTTTATCCGATAAGCTTTATAGCTGCTCGGAGCTTGGGTGCGTCTGCGTGGACGGTGGGTTAAAGCTTAACAACTCTTCAATGGTTTGTGAAGTTACGATGTCTTGTTTGTGAATACGTTTGATGAATATAAACTGTATTAAACCTGCGGTTGGGGCCCAAGACTCTTCAACACCTCCTGGCCGCCATCTACCGTCAGAAACAGCCTGGGATGCTGCACGGTAGACAAGGTCAAGACTGCACTGGACAACTACCTACAAAGTGTACCACACCAGCCAGGCTCTGGGGGCCTGCCTCAGTCTGGCTGCGGCTTCCAACACCTTGCTCCACCAACCACCCAACCCAACACCTTGCTCCACCAACCACCCAACCATCCAGCCTGGTCGACCAACGACCTAACCAAGCAGCCTGGTCGACCAGCGACCCATCCAAGCAGCCAGGTGGGCCAGTTTGGAGTATATGTCCTGTGTACATATCCTGGTAATGATATTGTAAAGTTATTAAGACAAATAAAGCAATGATTGACCTCATTAATGATCACGTAATCATAATACAAATCGCGAGTGTTTGTATTACCAGTGCAAGGACAAGTTTAACCAATATAAATTGCTTTATCTCTCACCATTTAACTATATAAATTGATGAGTCGTGTTGAATACGTTCGTAACAGTGGAAATGTCCGTCATGTCGGCCACGCATGACAGTGCATGACCTATCGATGACAAGTATGACAGCCTGTCTGTCATGCCGATAACCGGCGTATGACGCACTGTGGCGTTGACGCAACCCACTGGCGCCCCGCTTGCGTAGTCCCCACCACAGCCTAGTGGCGTAGCTGTGCGTATCAGGGATCGTGTCATGCATTGGCCTGTTGCGTACTGCAGGAAAATCTGTCTACGGAAATCTGTGTGTTGTCTGACCCAGAGGACAATACTGTGGCTTGTTATAATGATTGACGAGAAATGAAGGCGAGTTGGAGGACGTGTTTGATAACTGAGGAATTAACTTCATTTATTTACAGCATTGATATATATATAACACCAGTACATTACTATTTACATCATTAGTACACTTCCCTTTTTACAACACCACTATTCTTCACTATTTACAACACTAGTTCACTTCCCTATTTACAACACCAGTACACTTCCCTATTTACAACACTAGTACACTTCCCTATTTACAACAGCAGTACACTTCCCTATTTACAACAGCAGTACACTTCACTATTCACAACACGTGTGCAGTTTACTAGTGTTTACATCAGCGGTACACTTCGCTGTTTCGTGTATCATTTATGTTTCTTCTTTTTTCCAGTCATTCTGGGAGAGCTGCGGTACCTGAGAGTGATTCCAAAACTATATAGCATGAACTGTATCGTTTGTTGTGTGCAAGTTTTAGAAAACAATTTGGTATCGATGGCTTGTAATGTATTATTCACTCACACCAAACAGTGTGGCATTCATTATTTACAGCTTCATGAAACTAGATGGCATATACACATTTTCTATATACTTTCACATACACATTTTCTAATACACATTTTCTATATACATTCACATACACATTTTCTATCGTCCTCGTGTAGGATGTTCGTTTATTTGTGACGTGTTGGTATACTAATACATTATTTTCTCTCTCCTCCACAGGTGAGTTACGTGATAAACCTTTGAGGAAAGATGTGTCGAGGGAGGGGCGTGTGGGCGTCTGTCGAGAGTGTCTGGACTTGAGGACCCCATACCAAGCGAGGTGGCTCACGACGACACGGCTACCACCACCACCACAACCACAACACTCATCAAACTTCCCACTTCAACCGTCTGTGCCTCGCCCTCGATCTGTGCCCGTGTGAGTCAGCCCTCTGGCATAACTCCGGCGCTCCATACTCACTCGAGGGCGACTATGGCTCTATACACAAACTCGAGTCCAAGGCAACATAGCACACGTCAATGCGTCTTTTACCCTCTAGACGAGGCCCGCTTGCGCCACGCAGCGAGCGAGGTTGGCTCTCTCTCTCTCTCTCTCTCTCTCTCTCTCTCTCTCTCTCTCTCTCTCTCTCTCTCTCTCTCTCTCTCTCTCTCTCTTCGACACATATTTACTCGGTTATCTCTCGGGATGACTCCCGGAGCCTCTCCTGGTTCGGTGTGAACGCCATCAAGCGTAACACCGAGGAGGTTCGATCTCTCCCACAGACACCAGAATTCCCCAGGAACCCTGGCTATCTCCGGCTGTGACCAGGTGTGCCCACCTTATCACTCGATAACGGATATCTTGCCCCTCATGTCCGTCCGCCTGAAGTGACCATTGCCAAGCTGACCTTCAACGGATACTGACCTTACCTTACGTATACCTTACGATGGTTTGGGAGGTCTTCTACCCCCACAGCTGGGGGTCTGGCACCTTACCTTACCTTACGTATACCTTACGATGGTTTGGGAGGTCTTCTACCCACACAGATGGGGGTCTGGGACCTTACCTTACGTATACTTTACGATGGTTTGGGAGGTCATCTACCCCCACAGCTGGGGGTCTGGGACCTTACCTTATCTTACGTATACCTTACTATGGTTTGGGAGGTCTTCTACCTCCACAGCTAGGGATCAGGGACTGAACAGTCGCGTTGATTCCGTGTTCAGTCAAACTGTTAGAGGCCGCGGCGTACGTAACCACCACATCCAGGCTGGTCCGTTACAGTTTGTAGGTACTTGTCCTGCTCCTTTGAACGTACTTGTGCAAGCCTTTGGAGGCACCTGCCCAGGCGTTTGGAGGTACTTGTACGAACCTTGTAATAAATTTGCTGTTTCTGTGAGAAGTTCCAGATGGCAGCTGTGTCACTCCAACCGACACTGTAAGGAAGGAAGGAATGAAGATGACAGAAGGAATGAAGGAAGGAATGCACACTCGTGTGTGTGTGTGTGTGTGTGTGTGTGTGTGTGTGTGTGTGTGTGTGTGTGTGTGTGTGAGCGTTCTTATATCTATCCACTGAGGAGTGCTCTCTCTCTCTCTCTCTCTCTCTCTCTCTCTCTCTCTCTCTCTCTCTCTCTCTCTCTCTCTCTCTCTCTCTCTTTAAAAGTCACCTTATATGAGCACACGTTGAGTTCTGTCATCACTTCTCTCCCTCAGCTGTTCTCAAATAAGCGTCGCTGGTGTTGCGACGCATCGTAACGAGACGATTGCGTGACGCGGGGATGCGACGCGACGGTGCGTCGCTTGTGGCCGCGGACAGCGACGCTTCTCGGTCCCCACCCCCCGCATCGTCTCCTGCAGACGGTCGGAAATTGGTCGGTTCTTTGGAGGGTCGTGTTTAGTGTCGTCAGGAAATGCCAGGTAAATTAGTCGTCGTGGCCTTCTACTTTAAGCCAGGGGTCGTGGCTTCTACTGCCAGGGGTTGTGGTCTTCTACTGCCAGGGATCGTGGTCTTCTACTGCCAGGGGTCGTGGCTTCTACTGCCAGGGGTCGTGGCCTTCTACTTTAAGCCAGGGGTCGTGGCTTCTACTGCCAGGGGTCGTGGCTTCTACTGCCAGGGGTCGTGGCTTCTACTGGCAGGGGTCGTGGTCTTCTACTGGCAGGGGTCGTGGTCTTCTACTGGCAGGGGTCGTGGTCTTCTACTGGCAGGGGTCGTGGCCTCTACTGCCAGGGGTCGTGGCTTCTACTGGCAGGGGTCGTGGCTTCTACTGGCAGGGGTCGTGGCTTCTACTGCCAGGGGTCGTGGCCTTCTACTGCCAGGGGTCTTGGCTTCTACTGCCAGGGGTCGTGGCCTTCTACTGCCAGGGGTCGTGGTCTTCTACTGCCAGGGGTCGTGGTCTTCTACTGCCAGGGGTCGTGGTCTTCTACTGCCAGGGGTCGTGGCCTTCTACTGCCAGGGGTCATGGCTTCTACTGGCAGGGGTCGTGGTCTTCTACTGCCAGGGGTCGTGGTCTTCTACTGCCAGGGGTCGTGGTCTTCTACTGCCAGGGGTCGTGGTCTTCTACTGGCAGGGGTCGTGGTCTTCTACTGCCAGGGGTCGTGGTCTTCTACTGCCAGGGGTCGTGGTCTTCTACTGCCAGGGGTCGTGGTCTTCTACTGCCAGGGGTCGTGGCCTTCTACTGCCAGGGGTCGTGGTCTTCTACTGGCAGGGGTCGTGGTCTTCTACTGCCAGGGGTCGTGGTCTTCTACTGCCAGGGGTCGTGGTCTTCTACTGCCAGGGGTCGTGGCCTTCTACTGCCAGGGGTCATGGCTTCTACTGGCAGGGGTCGTGGTCTTCTACTGCCAGGGGTCGTGGCCTTCTACTGCCAGGGGTCGTGGTCTTCTACTGGCAGGGGTCGTGGTCTTCTACTGGCAGGGGTCGTGGTCTTCTACTGCCAGGGGTCGTGGCCTTCTACTGCCAGGGGTCGTGGTCTTCTACTGGCAGGGGTCGTGGTCTTCTACTGGCAGGGGTCGTGGTCTTCTACTGGCAGGGGAGTGTAATGATCGTTAGTGTAGCGAGACTGGGAGAGCGACGAGGAGAGGAATTCTCGTGTGTGTGAGTGAGTTTGTGTATAGCGAGCAGGTCAGAGGGAGACAACAAGGCATTGAGGCTGGGGAGAAATGTGTGTGGGGGGGGGGGGTCGTGGGTAGATGGGTGTGTGGGCCATTTGATGGGTCGGGGAGGTTGGGATGGGAGGGGAAGTGTAGTAGTTTGGATAGGGAAGGGGAGATGGGTGGGGTAGGGAGAGCCATCCAGGATGGGTGGGGTGGGGATAGTCATCCAGGATGGGTGGGGTGGGGAGAGTCATCCAGGATGGGTGGGGTGGGGAGAGTCATCCAGGATGGGTGGGGTGGGGAGAGTCATCCAGGATGGGTGGGGTAGGTAGAGTCATCCAGGATGGGTGGGGTGGGGAGAGTCATCCAGGATGGGTGGGGTGGGGAGAGTCATCCAGGATGGGTGGGGTGGGGAGAGTCATCCAGGTGGTGTAACGCCGCTGCTCCAGCTGCGGCAGGGTGGTGTAACGCCGCTGCTCCAGCTGCGGCAGGGGGTGTAACGCTGCTGCTCCAGCTGCGGCAGGGTGGTGTAACGCCGCTGCTCCAGCTGCGGCAGGGTGGTGTAACGCCGCTGCTCCAGCTGCGGCAGGGGGTATAACGCTGCTGCTCCAGCTGCGGCAGGGGGTGTAACGCCGCTGCTCCAGCTGCGGCAGGGGGTGTAACGCCGCTGCTCCAGCTGCGGCAGGGGGTGTAACGCTGCTGCTCCAGCTGCGGCAGGGGGTGTAACGCCGCTGCTCCAGCTGCGGCAGGGGGTGTAACGTCGCCGCTGCCCCAGCTGTCATCCATGACGGTTCGGGTGGTGCTTACCCTGCTGCTCCTGGTCTCACACCTCACGAAACATGTCGTCCCTCTCTTGCTGTTCCTTGTTGCTGCTGTTACTGTGTGGACGTCTCCTGTCATCCCCTCCTGTTCCTTAGGCTCCTGTTACTGTTACTTGTTGTTGTTGTTGTTGTTGTTGGTGTTGTTGTTGCAGGTCTAAAACATCGCTACTGTTCCCTCTGGTGTTGTGGTTCGTCGGGGTCGTGCCTCCTGCAGGAGGACTGGCTTGGCGCCTCCTGCGCCTCACCCGGGGTCGTGCCTCCTGCAGGAGGACTGGCTTGGCGCCTCCTGCACCTCCCCCGGGGTCGTGCCTCCTGCAGGAGGACTGGCTTGGCTCCTCCTGCGCCTCACCCGGGGTCGTGCCTCCTGCAGGAGGACTGGCTTGGCGCCTCCTGCACCTCCCCCGGGGTCGTGCCTCCTGCAGGGGGACTGGCTTAGCTCCTCCTGCGCCTCACCCAACGCCATGTGGGACGCACTGCCTCTCCTGACGTCACGCTCACGTAGGTGACGTGTCGCAGTGGGTGGGTGGGTCTTCGTTCATGACGTCACGGTCACGTAGATGACGTGCCTGGCTTCAGATCCCGCCACCACCCCAGCCTCCCTCCGCCCTGAGGGACACCCCCACCCTAAATCTTCCTCCTCGGGGGACGCCCTGATATCTCCAGGGCCAACGACCACGTGCACTTTACCAGGGCCAACGACCACGTGCACTTTACCAGGGCCAACGACCACGTGCACTTTACCAGGGCCAACGACCACGTGCACTTTACCAGGGCCAACGACCACGTGCACTTTATCCCGTCCTTCCCACCACAAGTACACCCTCCCCTCCCTTCATCAGGGAACACCCTCTCCCTTACCCCAGCTGCCTTGTCACCCCAGGGGCACACGTCCCTTTGCCTCCAGGGTCACTCATCACCCCAGGGCCAGGCCCTTAAGACGAGCCGTTTCCTTCAGGTTCACAGGACGTGGCCATCCCAAGCTAAGGTATAGTCACCCCCACCCCCACCCCCACCCCACCCCACCCCACCCCCACCCCACCCCAGCCCACCTCCTGCCCATGGTCACCCCCACCCCACCCCCCTCCCCCACACCAGGGAGCCACCTGTTCCATCAATAGGATGGTCCGCTACTCCCCACATGAGCCTTTACTTCCACATGAGGCTCCACTCCCAACTTCCTGCTAGGGAGGGAGGCCCCCCAGGCACCCCCTGAAGTAGCTACCCGCATATTGCTGGGGACATCCTCCCCGCTCCCCTCCCCGTCCTGGGGACATCCTCCCCGCTCCCCTCCCCGTCCTGGGGACATCCTCCCCGCTCCCCTCCCCGTCCTGGGGACGTCCCCCCACCTTCCTCCCTGGAGACACCTACTCCGCCTCTCTCCCCGAGGACACCTACCTCCCCTCTCTTCTCCCCAAGGACACCTGGTTCTTCCCCTCTTCTCCCCAAGGACACCTGGTTCCTTCCCTCTTCTCCCCAAGGACACACCTGGTTCCTCCCCTCTTGTCCCCAAGGACACACCTGGTTCCTCCCCTCTTCTCCCCAAGGACACACCTGGTTCCTCCCCTCTTCTCCCCAAGGACACACCTGGTTCCTCCCCTCTTCTCCCCAAGGACACCTGTCACCAAGGCATCAAGCCCTGGCCCACCCTGAGGGACATTGGCCCAAACTCTGCCCGAGCCCTAGCCCACGGCCCCCACCACCCTAGCTAGGGGTCACCTGCCCCAAGGGCTGCCTACCTCTGCCCTCCCCACACCTCCAAGGTCTCCCCCTCCCAGGAGGGCTACGTCTTAGCGACCCTCGCCTCAAGGGGCCGCAAGCTCTCCGCCCCCCACTCCTGAGGGCCGCTGCCCCTCCGCCCCTAACCGCTGGGGGTCGCAAGCCCCCCACCCCCGAGGGCCGGAGCCCCTCCGCCTCCACCCCTGGGGGCAGTACCCCCTTCGCCCCCACCCCCGAGGGCCGCAACCCCTCCACCCCAACTCCTGAGAGCCGCAACCCCCTCCGCCCCTAACATCTGGGAGCCGCAACCCCCTCCGCCCCAACTCCTGAGAGCCGCAACCCCTCCGCCTCCCACCTCAGAGGACCAACCAACCCCTCCGCCCTCACCCACCATGAGGGGCACCACCTCCGCCCTCCCACTCCAGCCAGGGCCATTCGCCTAAGGGGACTGAACCCCCTTCAGTCCCAGCCCCAGGCGCTACACACCCCCCCCCCCCCCCTCCTCCACGCACGAGGCTGATCTATACAAGTGAAATTTCATTAAGTATGTACAATGGCCCGCAGCCGCTCTGCCATCGATTGCCGCCCTCCCTCCCTCCATGCGCTACCCCACACCCCCTCCCTCCCTCCCTCCATGCGCTACCCCACACCCCCTCCCTCCCTCCATGCGCTACCCCACACCCCCTCCCTCCCTCCATGCGCTACCCCACACCCCCTCCCTCCCTCCATGCGCTACCCCACACCCCCTCCTGCCCCTCCCTCCATGCGCTACCCCACACCCCCTCCCTCCCTCCCTCCATGCGCTACCCCACACCCCCTCCCTCCATGCGCTACCCCACACCCCCTCCCTCCCCTCCCTCCCTCCATGCGCTACCCCACACCCCCTCCCTCCCCTCCCTCCATGCGCTACCCCACACCCCCGAGTCCTGCGATTCCCCCTCCCTCCCCCCTCCATCCTTCCCTGTCCTACCCCCCATATTCCTGCGATACCCCCCCTCCCTCCCTCCTTCCCTCCCAAGTAGCTCTTTTCTCTGTCTACCTCTCCCCCTCTGTGCTACCTCTCCTTCTCTGTGCTACCTCTCCTCTCCCCTCTGTGCTACCTCTCCCCCTCTGTGCTCCTCTCCTCCTCTGTGCTACCTCTCCCTCTCTGTGCTACCTCTCCCTCTCTGTGCTACCTCTCCTCTCTGTGCTACCTCTCCTCTCTGTGCTACCTCTCTCTGTGCTACCTCTCTCTGTGCTACCTCTCCCCCTCTGCGCTACCTCTCCCTCTCTGTGCTACCTCTCCCTCTCTGTGCTACCTCTCCCCCTCTGTGCTACCTCTCCCCCTCTGTGCTACCTCTCCCTCTCTGTGCTACCTCTCCCTCTCTGTGCTACCTCTCCCTCTCTGTGCTACCTCTCCCTCTCTGTGCTACCTCTCCTTCTCTGTGCTACCTCTCCCTCTCTGTGCTACCTCTCCCTCTCTGTGCTACCTCTCCCTCTCTGTGCTACCTCTCCCTCTCTGTGCTACCTCTCCCTCTCTGTGCTACCTCTCCCTCTCTGTGCTACCTCTCCCTCTCTGTGCTACCTCTCCCTCTCTGTGCTACCTCTCCCTCTCTGTGCTACCTCTCCCTCTCTGTGCTACCTCTCCCTCTCTGTGCTACCTCTCCCTCTCTGTGCTACCTCTCCTTCTCTGTGCTACCTCTCCTTCTCTGTGCTACCTCTCCCTCTCTGTGCTACCTCTCCTTCTCTGTGCTACCTCTCCCTTTTTGTGCTACTTCTTCCTCTCTGTGCTACGTCTCTCTCTCTGCTACCTCTCCCTTTCTGTGCTACCTCTCCCTTCCTGTGCTACCTCTCCCTCTCTGTGTTACCTCTCCCTTTCTATGCTGCCTCTCTCTGTGCTACCTCTCCCTCTGTGCCACCCTCCCTTTCTATGCTACCCCACCGTTTCTCCCCCCCCCCTAGCACTATCCTACCCCATCTTGTGCCCCCTCCTTCCCCCCCATCTTAACCTACCCCACCCTGGTGCCCCGCCCCCCCTTCGTGTTACCCCACCTCCACCCCTCCCTGAGGTACCCCACCTCCACCCCTCCCTAAGGTAAGATACCCTAGGCCAGCCTACCCCCCTCCCCCCCACCCCAGGTCATATATCCCGCCGCTCCCTGACCTTCTGTTGCTCCTACCCGGCCTTACCCAAAGACCTTACCTTATCCTGCAGGCCTTACTCAACCCTCTTACCTTACCCAGTGTTACCTTACCCTCATGCCTTACCCTTACCTCACGTTACCTTCCCCCATCATTAACCAACCCTTAACTAACCCTGCGTTACCTCCCAGAATCATCCTACACGTACCTCGTCCCAGCGTTACGTAACGCTGTTACCCTCGTTACCCGACGCTGCCCCAGTTACCACACCGTGTGGTGCCCGCCCGCGTGCATTACCCACACCCTCACCTTGCCCCAACACCCCCACCAACCCCCACCTCACCCTCTGGTGTGCCAGTGTCTGCTCCTCCCCCCACCTCAACACACAACCCTGCCCCCCATCCCGCAGTGCCTCGCCCTTGTGGCCTTCAGATGACCGGCGTCATGCCAGCCTTGCTCTCTCTCTCTCTCTCTCTCTCTCTCTCTCTCTCTCTCTCTCTCTCTCTCTCTCTCTCTCTCTCTCTCTCTCTCTCTCTCTATCACAACCAGTGATTGGGTTGAGTCAGTCAATGATCTTGCCCTCTGGCTGGACCATTTCATTATCAACAATCCCTCCCCCCCCCCCCCCCCGGCTCCCCTGGGGGTGGGGAGGTCAGGTGATGAAAGGCATCGTTACCTTCCTGCCAGAGTAGGACCACCCCCCCTCCCTCCCTCCCTCCCTCCCTCCCTTCCCCAGGGGAACATGGTCACCACGTCCCCTGGGGTAATACTGGGGATACACAGGAACATCTGAATCTCTCTCTCTCTCTCTCTCTCTCTCTCTCTCTCTCTCTCTCTCTCTCTCTCTCTCTCTCTCTCTCTCTCTCGTGAGATGTCTCTTTTTTTTTGAGAAACGTGTCATCATCAGGTACGGGGAATTGGTCATGTCCAGTGCTACACGAGGCACACCACAGGTCTCCCCCACGTGGGGAGAGATGGGTGATCCACAGGTCTCCCCCACGTGGGGAGAGATGGGTACTCTACAGGTCTCCCCCACGTGGGGAGAGATGTGTACTCCAGAGGTCTTCCCCACGGGGTGACACACAGGTCCTCCAGGTGTCTCCCCCACGGGGTGAGACACAGGTCCTCCAGGTGTCTCCCCCACGGGGTGAGACACAGGTCCTCACAGGTGTGTGACAGGTCCCCCAGTCTGGTCCCCGGGGTGTGTATGGGTAAGGTCCCCCCCACACACCTCGTAGGTGCTAAGTCCCCACACCCCCTCCCTCCATCTCGTACCCAGGTGATGATACAACTGTTCTTGACGACTGATGTTGTTGTTGTTGTTGTTGTTGTTGTTGTTGTTGTTGTTGTTGTAGAGGGGATCATGCAGACCTGGTATGTTTATCCTGCATGCCAACCCCTGCCTGACCTCCTCCCGCCAGGGTGCATGGCGCTCAGTGCCCCTCTGTAGATACACATGTGACCACTTCCCCTTCCTCCCCTACCTCATGTGTGTGGCATATGTGTGGCAGGACCCGTAATGGGTGCTTAGCCGTCCCTCCAGTAGGGCGCGAGAGGGAACGTGATGTGAGGGCGGGTGTCGGAGGGAACACGGGCTGCTCCGCTACGGAAGGAACGAAGGAATGCGTCAAGGGAGACACCAGGTGACGGGAGGAACACAGGAAAGGAACAGCTGACTCGACGAAGAAAAAGGATAGATCGGTTATCGAGGTTTCTTGTGAACAAGTTCTGTGGCGACGCTGTTTTGTAAGACCTGATGGTCTATGACCAGGTTATCTGCTGGAGGACAGTACATGGGAAGGACAGATAACACAAGACCTGATGGTCTGTGACCAGGTTATCTGCTGGAGGACAGTACATGGGAAGGACAGATAACACAAGACCTGATGGTCTATGACCAGGTTATCTGCTGGAGGACAGTACATGGGAAGGACAGATAACACAAGACCTGATGGTCTGTGACCGGGTTATCTGCTGGAGGACTGTAATAGAGACATAGTATCCTGCTCCATAGAGAAGGAAGCAGGACACAGAAGCTGGTTGGGTTAAAGACGTCCAAAAGGTCTTTTTTTTGTGTGTGTGTATACCGTCCGCCCCAGCTGGTGGTGGACGCCTTACAGAGGCACCAGGGTGAGCTGGAAGCTGGAAACATGCGATCATTGGACTAGCGGAAGAGCGAGAGGTGTATCGCAGTGTACACGGGGGGGGGGGGGGGGGGGGGGGAGTACTGGAAAACCTCCCGTCGTAAACCTGTTGCCAGAGGTGATTCTCCCCTGGAACATGGGACGAGGTGGGGGAAGAACGTGCTAATTGATGCCGCAGTAGAGCAGAGATCATGTGGAGAACAAGAAGATGATCCTAATTGTTACGGTCTGGTGTGTGCTTAACTCATTACACTAGCTGTAGGGGTCAGGTCATCTGGGTCACGGGACGCTGCCGCTGAAACGCTTCAGTATCAGGTCAGGTGTGGTGTGGGTTGGGTCAGCAGGTGTGTGAATGTCACAGATGTGGGGAAGGTATTGAACACGTGTGTGACAGATGTTCATCAGTATGTGGCTGGGTATGAGACGCGTCGCGTACGACGGCGGGTGGGGGGGGGGGTGGCGTCCTGTTCAGAAGCGTATTACGACCCGTTCGTCTCCCGCGGGAAGGTACGTGGGACAGGTTCGATGCAGGTTAGGTGACAGGTTTTCCACCGTCTAGGGAAAAAAAAAAATAGACAGGTGCAGACAGTCTGGGACAGGTGTGCCCGTCGATGGTCCTCAACACAAAGACATACGCAGGTGTGTGAGGCAGGTGTGTGAGGGAGGGAGCGGGGGAAGGGATATGGGATGAATCCGACGAAGGGGAATGGGTGGGAGGGAATGGGTGGGGGATGGGGTTTGGTGAGTGGGAAGCTGAGAATGACAGTCTCTGTCTATCTGTCAGCCACAGGGGGTTGCCCCCAGGGGGGAAGGAGAGCATGATGATAGCCAAGTATAGATCAAACACTGGGGGGGTAATGAGGCACAGTACACCACCAGCCTGGGCAAGGAAAGAGACAAAAAAAGGAGGAATGATTGCATGAAAGACGAGCATTCAGTGCGTCGCTAGGGGCAGGAGGCCTTGTCTCTCTCTCTCTCTCTCTCTCTCTCTCTCTCTCTCTCTCTCTCTCTCTCTCTCTCTCTCTCTCTCTCTCTCTCTCTCTCTCACACTGAGCAAATTCGAATTTTTTGCCCGGCGGAGGGGGGTTTTTTCTGGTGGCGGGTTGTTCTTTGTGCCGAGGGGCGGGCCGAGCCACTGGCGGGTGGGCCGCTTTTGTGGCCTGATTCGTCCCAGAGGGCCACACCCAACGGTCCACGCCCTCCCTCCTCGGCCAGGGTTACGGGAGCACTGGGCGCCCGCCATGCACCTGGGCAGACAGGGGGAGGGAGGGAGGGAGTCATGCAGGGGGGAAGAGGGGGGGTTGTGGGGTGGGGAGTAGCATGCAGGTCAAGTGACCAAGAATGAATGTCCCAAGTCTGCATGATCCCCTCTACAACAACAGCAACAACAGCAACAACAACAACAACAACAACAACAGTTGTATACAGGACCACTGTAGTAGTTGTGAATGTAAACAAGGCGTGCCGTAGGTTTACAACCTTCGCATGTTGTTTGCATCTCAAGTTCGTGTCCATGTGCGAACCACAACCAAGTTTACAACACCCGGGGAAGGTGTGGTATGTAGGAAGACTGCCATGTGTTGCGTATACCAAGGTAGGAGTGTTGTGTTGTACATACCAAGGTAGGGGAGTTGTGTTGTGTATACCAAGGTAGGGGAGTTGTGTTGTGTATACCAAGGTAGGAGTGTTGTGTTGTGTTGTGTTGTGTTGTGTGTACTCCACCTGGAGACTCTGAGGTTGTGAGGCATGGTGAGGTGCTGGGTGTTGTGAGGCAGGGTGAGGTGCTGGGTGTTGTGAGGCAGGGTGAGGTGCCGGATGTTGTGAGGCAGGGTGAGGTGCTGGGTGTTGTGAGGCAGGGTGAGGTATCGGGTGTTGTGAGGCAGGGTGAGGTGCTGGGTGTTGTGAGGCAGGGTGAGGTGCCGGATGTTGTAAGGCACCGGGTGTTGTGAGGCAGGGTGAGGTATCGGGTGTTGTGAGGCAGGGTGAGGTGCTGGGTGTTGTGAGGCAGGGTGAGGTGCTGGGTGTTGTGAGGCAGGGTGAGGTGCTGGGTGTTGTGAGGCAGGGTGAGGTGCTGGGTGTTGTGAGGCAGGGTGAGGTGCCGGATGTTGTGAGGAGGGTGAGGTACCGGGTGTTGTGAGGTACGGATGTGTGAGTTAGCGCGTGGGTAACGTACCAAGTGAGTGAATTACCGGGTTTATGAGGTAAGAAGTAAGGAATAAATGGGGTCGGGTGAGGTACCAGTGGAGTGAGGTACTGGGAGAGTGAGGTACAGGAAGAGTGAGGTAACGGGGAGTGAGGTAACGTAAGGTACAGGGAGAGTGAGGTAGCGTGAGGTACTGGGAGAGTGAGGTACCGGAAGAGTGAGGTAATGCGAGGTACCGGGAGAGTGAGGTAACGTGAGGTACAGGGAGAGTGAGGTAATTTGAGGTACCGGGAGAGTGAGGTAGCGTGAGGTACTGGGAGAGTGAGGTAATGTGAGGTACCGGGAGAGTGAGGTAGCGTGAGGTACTGGGAGAGTGAGGTAATTTGAGGTACCGGGAGAGTGAGGTAGCGTGAGGTACTGGGAGAGTGAGGTAATTTGAGGTACCGGGAGAGTGAGGTAACGTGAGGTACAGGGAGAGTGAGGTAATTTGAGGTACCGGGAGAGTGAGGTAATGTGAGGTACTGGGAGAGTGAGGTAATGTGAGGTACCGGGAGAGTGAGGTAATGTGAGGTACCGGGAGAGTGAGGTAATGTGAGGTACCGGGAGAGTGAGGTAATGTGAGGTACCGGGAGAGTGAGGTACTGTGTCTGTGAGGTGAGAAGAGGAAACTGAGTATGTGAGAGGAAGATTTATCAATATGCAGGTGAGGGAGGGGGAAGAGGAAGACACTGGGGTCCAGGTGAGGGAGGGGGAAGAGGAAGACACTGGGGTCCAGGTGAGGGAGGGGGAAGAGGAAGACACTGGGGTCCAGGTGAGGGAGGGGGAAGAGGAAGACACTGGGGTCCAGGTGAGGGAGGGGGAAGAGGAAGACACTGGGGTCCAGGTGAGGGAGGGGGAAGAGGAAGACACTGGGGTCCA